>NW_026732101.1:422500-505000 GCF_028476545.2 Physella acuta | reverse complement strand
GTTTTCCGTATGGTTAGGGTTATGCAATCAAGGTTACCAGCAAACAATGTTATGACTAAGCTCAGTTGGATTTGAGCACATTCTGAGTGAGTTTGGGTGGGGAATAAAGGATGACTGGCAAATCTAGCCGGGAGTTAGCTGGTCAAGTGGGTAGTAACACGAGCTTGTAACAACTTCCGGGGTTAGAACCCTGACGACCCACAGAAAACAGCGAGTGCTAGTTAAACTAGATCCTTAATTAGGACAGCTATAAATAACTCAAGAATTAAAATAACTCCATATTTGTAACAGTTTCATAAGTGAGTCAAAAAAAAAAAAAAAAGGGGCTCCGCCTCTACTAAAGGGCAGGCTAGGCACTGACCGAGGCCCCGTCCAACAGGACCAATCAGTCCATTCATGCATATCAGACAGATAGCAAGAAATTAGCGAGAGGCACGCTCCGTTGACTTCCCTACCCCAGGGGCTAGTTGTGCTAGACACGCCCTAAATTATACTACCTCAAAGGCGAAAGTTTCCTTGATTATAAAGGCACATAAAACAAAGGGATTAAGGGTCTTAACTCGAGGGGATCTCGTTAATCTGGTGGTCGTTTAGTCTAATCCGTTCACTTGCACAGAGGCTGGGGGGTTTATGGTAGAATGTTGTGATCTGTTGGTGTCATCGCTTGGTGGTAAGTTGGTAAGTTGCTTGTCATCAGTTTCATGCCATTTTCAATTGTTTAGTTTGTAATGTTTGTCTAGTTACACATTTTTACTGTTTGTTTTTTTCATCTAAAAGACTCTGAGATTTAGTACCTTCACCCTGTAATTGTGTGAGCACTCCCCTTGTATTTGTAGTGGCCGAAAATGTCCATTTTGTAGTGGCCCAAAATGTCCAATTGTAGTGGCCCAAAATGTCCACTTGTGTTTGTAGTGGCCCAAAATGTCCACTTGTGTTTGTAGTGGCCCAAAATGTCCAATTGTAGTGGCCCAAAATGTCCACTTGTGTTTGTAGTGGCCCAAAATGTCCACTTGTGTTTGTAGTGGCCCAAAATGTCCACTTGTAGTGGCCCAAAATGTCCACTTGTGTTTCTAGTGGCCCAAAATGTCCACTTGTGTTTGTAGTGGCCCAAAATGTCCACTTGTAGTGGCCCAAAATGTCCACTTGTAGTGGCCCAAAATGTCCACTTGTAGTGGCCCAAAATGTCCACTTGTGTTTGTAGTGGCCCAAAATGTCCACTTGTGTTTGTAGTGGCCCAAAATGTCCAATTGTAGTGGCCCAAAATGTCCACTTGTGTTTGTAGTGGCCCAAAATGTCCACTTGTAGTGGCCCAAAATGTCCACTTGTAGTGGCCCAAAATGTCCACTTGTAGTGGCCCAAAATGTCCACTTGTGTTTGTAGTGGCCCAAAATGTCCACTTGTGTTTGTAGTGGCCCAAAATGTCCAATTGTAGTGGCCCAAAATGTCCACTTGTGTTTGTAGTGGCCCAAAATGTCCACTTGTGTTTGTAGTGGCCCAAAATGTCCACTTGTAGTGGCCCAAAATGTCCACTTGTTTTTGTAGTGGCCCAAAATGTCCACTTGTAGTGGCCCAAAATGTCCACGTATGTTTGTAGTGGCCCCTGCTGTCCAAGATGTTCACCAACGTCATGTACGGCGAGGCGGAGAAGGTCGCTGACCCGACCTTGACCCAGTTTGAGATGCGTGATCACGTGGGCAGGTACAAATATGCCGAGGTGAGTTACACGTGATGAACATCTTACATCATCACTCATGTTATCTTACATCACATCATCACTCACGTCTATCTTACATTACATCATCACTCATGTTATCTTACATCACATCATCACTCACGTCTATCTTACATTACATCATCACACGTTATCTTACATTACATCATCACTCACGTCTATCTTACATTACATCATCACTCATGTCTATCTTACATTACATCATCACTCATGTTATCTTACATCACATCACCACACACGTGAGTTACAACATCAAAGTATTGAAACAACAAACAATAATTACGTCACCATACCAATCTCCCGGATACCGAACTTGGCAATAATTTTAAAAACTTTCAACATCGAATAGATTATGTTTTATTGAAAGCTTGAAATTATGGGATATTTAGTTGGACACAACTATAATTTGCGTTGAAGTAAAAAAAAAAATCTATTTAAACAATTTTTTTTCTTTTTGACAAGTCTTGTTGATTTAAGTCTATTTAAACACGATTTTCCCTTTTTTGTCAAGTCTTGTTAAGTATATTTAAACACAATTTTCCCTTTTTGTCAAGTCTTGTTAAGTCATTTAAACACAATTTTCTCTTTTTGTCTAGTCTTGTTAAGTCATTTAAACACAATTTTCTCTTTTTGTCTAGTCTTGTTAAGTCATTTAAACACACTTTTCCCTTTTGTCAAGTCTTGTTGATTTAGTCTATTTAAACACAATTTTCCCTTTTTGTCAAGTCTTGTTAAGTCTATCTAAACACAATTTTCTCATTTTGTCAAGTCTTGTTAAGTCTATTTAAACACTTTTCCCTTTTTGTCAAGTCTTTCAGTGACGAGCTGACAAGTTCTAGCCTGAGGTCACGTGGTTACTGGAGAGTTTACCTCTTTGTTTTCCTCGTCTTCCTCCTCATCTGTGTCGTCATCGCCGCCGTTATCTTAGCCGTGCTGTGTGAGTACTGGCTAGGTCTACACGTGTGTGGGGGGGGGGGGGGGGGGCTGTGTGTGTGTGGGGGGGGGGGGGGGGGTGTGAGTATTCGCTAGGTCTACACGTGCTGTGTGTTGGGGGGGCTGTGTGTGGGGGGCTGTGTGTGTGGGGGGGACTGTTGTGTGTGCGGGTAGATTGTGTGAGTACTCGCTAGGTGTACACATGTGTGTAGGGGAGTGTGTGTGTGGGGGGGGAGTGTGTGTGAGTACACGCTAGGTTTACATGTGTGGGAGCGGTGGGGGTTGTGTGGTGGGGGGATTGTGAAAGGATTATATAGTGGGGATTGTATTGTGAGCGGGTTCTTTGTGGTGGGGATGGATGAAATTGTTGGTGGATTATGTGGGCTAGTGGAAGGATGAAATTGTTCAGTTTTTGCCTGCCCACCTCCTCCCCAAACCAAAATCTTGACCTTAAAGTTTATGATAGAAACATCATGTACACTCACTGATACAAAGGGGGGGGGGATAGGCGAATTCTTAAGATTTTTATCAAATGTAATGACTTGATTGCTCCAATAGAACAAAAACATTTATTTTCTTCAAAATTTAGTGACCAAAGAAAAAACAGATGGTATAGAACTCGGTAAGTAATCGATTGGTTTTTACATTTACTCATGACAGAGTAATCAAATCATAACGTACATAGCAAAACGTGATTCGTTGCACGATTACTGATACTTTCAGACTATTTCTTGATATGACATTTTGAGGTGACTGTTTTTATACAATATCCTGACATTTTGAGGTGGCTGTTTTGTTACAATATCCTGACGATTCTCCCACTTCCGGTTCTAGAGAGAGCGGTCCTGACTGTCCGTCTGCCACACGAAGATTTCACCGACGCCTTGCACCGGAACTCCAGTCCTGAGTTTGTCAGACTTCAGAGGGAGGTTTGCCAGCAGGTGAGGTCTAGCCACGGCCACACACCTGCACCCCCACTATCGTCCCTCCTACTCACACCTGCACCCCCACACCTACCCACCCCACAACTGCACCCCACCCCACACCTACACCCCACACACCTACCCACGCCACAACTGCATACCCATCCCACACCTACCCCCCCCCCCCTTTGACCCCCTCCCCCATCCCCCCACCCGCCCCCCATTTAGTGAAAGTAATAACCAACCGTTGACTGATCTAGCCACACTGTACCTGTCACCCTCTAACGGAATTGTTTCGATCCCCAGGCCCTACAAACTCTACAAGAAGGCAACATCTCTCTAGCAGACCAAAATTGTTTAGTCCTTCGCTTTGTGTGAGTTTTTTTTTAACATCTCTCTAGCAGACCAAAATTGTTTAGTCCTTCACTTTGTGTGAGTTTTTTTTTAACATCTCTCTAACAGACCAAAATTGTATAGTCCTTCGCTTTGTGTGAGTTTTTTTTTTAACATCTCTCTAGCAGACCAAAATTGTTTAGTCCTTCGCTTTGTGTGAGTTTTTTTTTAACATCTCTCTAGCGGACCCAAATTGTTTAGTCCTTCGCTTTGTTTTTTTTAACATCTCTCTAGCGGACCAACATTGTTTATTCCTTCACTTTGTGTGAGTTTTTTTTTAACATCTCTCTAGCGGACCAAAATTGTTTAGTCCTTCACTTTGTGTGAGTTTTTTTTTAACATCTCTCTAACAGACCAAAATTGTTTAGTCCTTCACTTTGTGTGAGTTTTTTTTTAACATCTCTCTAGCAGACCAAAATTGTTTAGTCCTTCGCTTTGTGTGAGTTTTTTTTTTAACATCTCTCTAGCGGACCAAAATTGTTTAGTCCTTCACTTTGTGTGAGTTTTTTTTAACATCTCTCTAGCGGACCAAAATTGTTTAGTCCTTCACTTTGTGTGAGTTTTTTTTTTTTAACATCTCTCTATCAGACCAAAATTGTTTAGTCCTTCACTTTGTGTGAGTTTTTTTTAACATCTCTCTAGCAGACCAAAATTGTTTAGTCCTTCGCTTTGTGTGAGTTTTTTTTAACATCTCTCTAGCGGACCAAAATTGTTTAGTCCTTCACTTTGTGTGAGTTTTTTTTTAACATCTCTCTAGCGGACCAAAATTGTTTAGTCCTTCACTTTGTGTGAGTTTTTTTTTTTAACATCTCTCTAGCAGACCAAAATTGTTTAGTCCTTCGCTTTGTGTGAGTTTTTTTTTAACATCTCTCTAGCAGACCAAAATTGTTTAGTCCTTCGCTTTGTGTGAGTTTTTTTTAACATCTCTCTAGCGGACCAAAATTGTTTAGTCCTTCACTTTGTGTGAGTTTTTTTTTTAACATCTCTCTAACAGACCAAAATTGTTTAGTCCTTCGCTTTGTGTGAGTTTTTTTTAACATCTCTCTAGCGGACCAAAATTGTTTAGTCCTTCACTTTGTGTGAGTTTTTTTTTAACATCTCTCTAACAGACCAAAATTGTTTAGTCCTTCGCTTTGTGTGAGTTTTTTTTTAACATCTCTCTAGCAGACCAAAATTGTTTAGTCCTTCGCTTTGTGTGAGTTTTTTTTTAACATCTCTCTAGCGGACCAAAATTGTTTAGTCCTTCACTTTGTGTGAGTTTTTTTTTAACATCTCTCTAACAGACCAAAATTGTTTAGTCCTTCGCTTTGTGTGAGTTTTTTTTTTAACATCTCTCTAGCAGACCAAAATTGTTTAGTCCTTCACTTTGTGTGAGTTTTTTTTTAACATCTCTCTAGCAGACCAAAATTGTTTAGTCCTTCGCTTTGTGTGAGTTTTGTTTTTAACATCTCTCTAGCGGACCAAAATTGTTTAGTCCTTCACTTTGTGTGAGTTTTTTTTAACATCTCTCTAGCGTACCAAAATTGTTTAGTCCTTCACTTTGTGTGAGTTTTTTTTTAACATCTCTCTAGCAGACCAAAATTGTTTAGTCCTTCGCTTTGTGTGAGTTTTTTTTTAACATCTCTCTAGCAGACCAAAATTGTTTAGTCCTTCGCTTTGTGTGAGTTTTTTTTTAACATCTCTCTAGCAGACCAAAATTGTTTAGTCCTTCGCTTTGTGTGAGTTTTTTTTAACATCTCTCTAGCAGACCAAAATTGTTTAGTCCTTCGCTTTGTGTGAGTTTTTTTTAACATCTCTAGCGGACCAAAATTGTTTAGTCCTTCGCTTTGTGTGAGTTTTTTTTTAACATCTCTCTAACAGACCAAAATTGTTTAGTCCTTCGCTTTGTGTGAGTTTTTTTTTAACATCTCTCTAGCAGACCAAAATTACTTAGTCCTTCGCTTTGTGTGAGTTTTTTTTTAACATCTCTCTAACAGACCAAAATTGTTTAGTCCTTCGCTTTGTGTGAGTTTTTTTTAACATCTCTAGCGGACCAAAATTGTTTAGTCCTTCGCTTTGTGTGAGTTTTTTTTAACATCTCTAGCGGACCAAAATTGTTTAGTCCTTCGCTTTGTGTGAGTTTTTTTTTAACATCTCTCTAACAGACCAAAATTGTTTAGTCCTTCGCTTTGTGTGAGTTTTTTTTTAACATCTCTCTAGCAGACCAAAATTGTTTAGTCCTTCGCTTTGTGTGAGTTTTTTTTAACATCTCTAGCGGACCAAAATTGTTTAGTCCTTCGCTTTGTGTGAGTTTTTTTTAACATCTCTAGCGGACCAAAATTGTTTAGTCCTTCGCTTTGTGTGAGTTTTTTTTTAACATCTCTCTAACAGACCAAAATTGTTTAGCCCTTCGCTTTGTGTGAGTTTTTTTTTAACATCTCTCTAGCAGACCAAAATTGTTTAGTCCTTCGCTTTGTGTGAGTTTTTATAAACATCTCTAGCGGACCAAAATTGTTTAGTCCTTCGCTTTGTGTGAGTTTTTTTTAACATCTCTAGTGGACCAAAATTGTTTAGTCCTTCGCTTTGTGTGAGTTTTTTTTTAACATCTCTCTAGCAGACCAAAATTGTTTAGTCCTTCGCTTTGTGTGAGTTTTTTTTAACATCTCTCTAGCAGACCAAAATTGTTTAGTCCTTCGCTTTGTGTGAGTTTTTTTTAACATCTCTAGCGGACCAAAATTGTTTAGTCCTTCGCTTTGTGTGAGTTTTTTTTTAACATCTCTCTAACAGACCAAAATTGTTTAGTCCTTCGCTTTGTGTGAGTTTTTTTTTAACATCTCTCTAGCAGACCAAAATTACTTAGTCCTTCGCTTTGTGTGAGTTTTTTTTTAACATCTCTCTAACAGACCAAAATTGTTTAGTCCTTCGCTTTGTGTGAGTTTTTTTTAACATCTCTAGCGGACCAAAATTGTTTAGTCCTTCGCTTTGTGTGAGTTTTTTTTAACATCTCTAGCGGACCAAAATTGTTTAGTCCTTCGCTTTGTGTGAGTTTTTTTTTAACATCTCTCTAACAGACCAAAATTGTTTAGTCCTTCGCTTTGTGTGAGTTTTTTTTTAACATCTCTCTAGCAGACCAAAATTGTTTAGTCCTTCGCTTTGTGTGAGTTTTTATAAACATCTCTAGCGGACCAAAATTGTTTAGTCCTTCGCTTTGTGTGAGTTTTTTTTAACATCTCTAGTGGACCAAAATTGTTTAGTCCTTCGCTTTGTGTGAGTTTTTTTTTAACATCTCTCTAGCAGACCAAAATTGTTTAGTCCTTCGCTTTGTGTGAGTTTTTTTTAACATCTCTAGCAGACCAAAATTGTTTAGTCCTTCGCTTTGTGTGAGTTTTTTTTTAACATCTCTAGCGGACCAAAATTGTTTAGTCCTTCGCTTTGTGTGAGGTTTTTTTTAACATCTCTCTAACAGACCAAAATTGTTTAGTCCTTCGCTTTGTGTGAGTTTTTTTTTAACATCTCTCTAACAGACCAAAATTGTTTAGTCCTTCGCTTTGTGTGAGTTTTTTTTAACATCTCTCTAGCAGACCAAAATTGTTTAGTCCTTCGCTTTGTGTGAGTTTTTTTTAACATCTCTCTAGCAGACCAAAATTGTTTAGTCCTTCACTTTGTGTGAGTTTTTTTTAACATCTCTCTAGCAGACCAAAATTGTTTAGTCCTTCGCTTTGTGTGAGTTTTTTTTAACATCTCTAGCAGACCAAAATTGTTTAGTCCTTCGCTTTGTGTGAGTTTTTTTTTTAACATCTCTAGCGGACCAAAATTGTTTAGTCCTTCGCTTTGTGTGAGTTTTTTTTTTAACATCTCTAGCGGACCAAAATTGTTTAGTCCTTCGCTTTGTGTGAGTTTTTTTTTAACATCTCTCTAGCAGACCAAAATTGTTTAGTCCTTCGCTTTGTGTGAGTTTTTTTTAACATCTCTCTAGCAGACCAAAATTGTTTAGTCCTTCGCTTTGAGTGAGTTTTTTTTAACATCTCTAGCAGACCAAAATTGTTTAGTCCTTCGCTTCGTGTGAGTTTTTTTTTAAACATCTCTAGCGGACCAAAATTGTTTAGTCCTTCGCTTTGTGTGAGGTTTTTTTTAACATCTCTCTAACAGACCAAAATTGTTTAGTCCTTCGCTTTGTGTGTTTTTTTTTTAACATCTCTCTAACAGACCAAAATTGTTTAGTCCTTCGCTTTGTGTGAGTTTTTTTTAAACATCTCTCTATCGGACCAAAATTGTTTAGTCCTTCGCTTTGTGTGAGTTTTTTTTTTAACATCTCTCTAGCAGACCAAAATTGTTTAGTCCTTCGCTTTGTGTGAGTTTTTTTTAACATCTCTAGCGGACCAAAATTGTTTAGTCCTTCGCTTTGTGTGAGTTTTTTTTAACATCTCTAGCGGACCAAAATTGTTTAGTCCTTCGCTTTGTGTGAGTTTTTTTTTAACATCTCTAGCAGACCAAAATTGTTTAGTCCTTCGCTTTGTGTGAGTTTTTTTTTAAACATCTCTCTATCGGACCAAAATTGTTTAGTCCTTCGCTTTGTGTGAGTTTTTTTTTTAACATCTCTCTAACAGACCAAAATTGTTTAGTCCTTCGCTTTGTGTGAGTTTTTTTTTAACATCTCTCTAACAGACCAAAATTGTTTAGTCCTTCGCTTTGTGTGAGTTTTTTTTTAACATTTCTAGAGGACCAAAATTGTTTAGTCCTTCGCTTTGTGTGAGTTTTTTTTTAACATCTCTGGCGGACCAAAATTGTTTAGTCCTTCGCTTTGTGTGAGTTTTTTTTAACATTTCTAGAGGACCAAAATTGTTTAGTCCTTCGCTTTGTGTGAGTTTTTTTTTTAACATCTCTACCAGACCAAAATTGTTTAGTCCTTCACTTTGTGTGAGTTTTTTTTTTAACATCTCTCTAGCGGACCAAAATTGTTTAGTCCTTCGCTTTGTGTGAGTTTTTTTTTTAAACATCTCTCTAGCGGACCAAAATTGTTTAGTCCTTCGCTTTGTGTGAGTTTTTTTTTAACATCTCTGGCGGACCAAAATTGTTTAGTCCTTCGCTTTGTGTGAGTTTTTTTTAACATCTCTGGCGGACCAAAATTGTTTAGTCCTTCGCTTTGTGTGAGTTTTTTTTAACATTTCTAGAGGACCGAAATTGTTTAGTCCTTCGCTTTATGTGAGTTTTTTTTTAACATTTCTAGAGGACCGAAATTGTTTAGTCCTTCGCTTTGTGTGAGTTTTTTTTTTACCCACTGGCAGAAGCTTATGGTTAGGGTTAAGTTTTGGTAGTGATAAACATTGCCAATACATAAGGGCAACATACTAACTAAATCAAACACAAATTATTTTAATGTGTATACATTGTATTCAAATACAGAAATATATATAATATTTTGGCAACCAGTTTTTCTACTTCTAATTAATTTCTCTCTGCCAGGAAAGGAAGCGTCATAGCCACATTTCAACTTCTTTTCTCGCCCCGGAGATTTCCGGCTAGACCGAATGTAAGGGACGAGGCGATTGGTCTGTTGGTGACTGCAATGACCAATGGGAAACTTGGTGACATTCCGGTAGATAAGCGTTATTTTTGCGTCATACCCAATGACGTCAGATCAAACCTCCTGTGTACGTCAGCGCAGCCTTACACGTCATCCACGGAGACTCCCAGTAGAGCTACGTCATTGTCGGGCTTGACAACAGCTTCAAGTACAACATCATCACCGTCGCATGTTTCAACTGTCAGTGTGACGTCATCGCATCTTTCAACAATCGATGTGACGTCATCGCATTTAATTTCAACATTAGGTTTGACATCGTCACATGTCACAACAGTCGGTGTGACGTCATCACATGTCTCAACACCTGGTGTGACGTCATCACACGTCTCAACATTACTTGCGACACCTACATTGCCGAGTACTGATGTTTCTTTAGTAACAAAAACAACATCATCAACACTAAATACAAGGCCTCACAGTAACACTGTATCATCATATGATGTCAAAACATCTGTTTCGGTGACATCAATTACCGGATTATCCCTAACATCACACACCATTCAGACATCATTCCATGATGTGGCAACATCAAGTGCAGCATCAACATCAGGCATGATGTACACATCCCTTGAATCATCAACACCTACACTGGACTCATCAGCAACATCTGAAACATCAATTTTTGAAACATCAATTCTTGAAACATCAATTCTTGAAACATCAATTCTTAAAACATCAAACCTTGAAACATCAAACCTAGAAACATCAAACCTAGAAACATCAAACCTTGAAACATCAAAACTTGAAACATCAAACCTAGAAATATCAGTTCTTGAAACATCAAAACTTGAAACATCAATTCTTAAAACATCAAACCTTGAAACATCAGAACCTGAACCATCCATACATGACTTGGTTTCCACCACGCCACCCTCAGTGGTGAGTACACCTCTTGCACACACGGGTGTCACTGTGTTCACCTTGACACCACTCGACACGTCATTTAGCTCAGTTGTTGACGTCATTGTTGCGTCATCAAGCGTGGACCAGCAGAATCTCGACCACACGATGACGTCACTTCACGAAAGCAGTTTTAGTTTAGACCAAACAGCAGTGGAAGTAGAGCAGAGCAGTCAATCGGTCGAAGACCTGGCAACATTTATAGACCAACCAACGTCCCGTTTAGACCTGCCAACCACGACTCTAGACCAGCCACCATCAGTCGTCCCCCACACAACCCCAGACATCCCCCACACAACCCGGTCCACCCACACAATCCCACCACCGACAGACATCCAGCCAACGTCGCCCAGCTACCTCATCTCGACCTTCACCTTATCACGTGACAGTCTCGAGACCACGGCTCTGTCGGTTGAGCCCCTGAGCCAGTTCCTCAACACGGCAGGAGCCACAGGAGCCACAGGTCCTGCGTCATCTGACCTGTGGCGCGTGACTGACGTCATGAGCCTCAGCTTCACCGAGCAGCCAATCAAAACTATTCTCGTGACCTCACGTGACTTCTCGCGAGATTCGGACTATGTCCACTCGCCAGATCACACGGTGACGTCACACGGTGTGTCAACATATGTCCCAGGATCAATTGAAACTACAACCATACCATACGAAGACATAACACAATCTGAAACCACAATTATACCACACGAAGTATTACAGTCAACAATACCTAAAACACAACCTTATGACGTCATTCAGCAATCTGAAACTATTTTATCACCTTATGACTTCATTCAACCATCTGAAACATCAATCTCACCGTATGACGTCATTCAACAATCTGAAACAACAATCCCACCTTATGACGTCATTCAACAATCTGAAACATCAATCTCACCTTATGACGTCATTCAACCATCTGAAACATCAATCTCACCGTATGACGTCATTCAACAATCTGAAACAACAATCCCACCTTATGACGTCATTCAACAATCTGAAACATCAATCTCACCTTATGACGTCATTCAACCATCTGAAACATCAATCTCACCGTATGACGTCATTCAACAAACTGAAACAACAATCCCACCTTATGACGTCATTCAACAATCTGAAACAACAATCTCACCTTATGACGTCATTCAACCATCTGAAACAACAATCCCACCTTATGACGTCATACAACAATCTGAAACGACAATCTCACCGTATGACGTCATTCAACAATCTGAAACAACAATCCCACCTTATGACGTCATTCAGCCATCTGAAACATCAATCTCACCGTATGACGTCATTCAACCACCTGAAACAGCAATCTCACCTTATGACGCCATTCAACCATCTGAAACAACAATCCCACCTTATGACGTCATACAACAATCTGAAACGACAATCCCACCTTATGACGTCATTCAACAATCTGAAACATCAATCCCACCTTATGACGTCATTCAACAATCTGAAACATCAATCCCACCTTATGACGTCATTCAACAATCTGAAACATCAATCCCACATTATGATGTCATTCAACATTCTGAAACATCAATCCCACCTTATGACGTCATTCAACAATCTGAAACAACAATCCTACCTTATGACGTCACTCAACAATCTGAAACAGCAATCTCACCTTATGACGCCATTCAACCATCTGAAACAACAATCCCACCTTATGACGTCATACAACAATCTGAAACGACAATCCCACCTTATGACGTCATTCAACAATCTGAAACATCAATCCCACCTTATGACGTCATTCAACAATCTGAAACATCAATCCCACCTTATGACGTCATTCAACAATCTGAAACATCAATCCCACATTATGACGTCATTCAACATTCTGAAACATCAATCCCACCTTATGACGTCATTCAACAATCTGAAACAACAATCCTACCTTATGACGTCACTCAACAATCTGAAACATCAATCTCACCTTATGACGTCATTCAACCATCTGAAACAACAATCCCACCTTATGACGTCATTCAACGATCTGAAACAACAATCCCACCTTATGACGTCATACAACAATCTGAAACAACAATCCCATCTTATGACGTCATTCAACAATCTGAAACATCAATCCCACCTTATGACGTCATTCAACAATCTGAAACATCAATCCCACCTTATGACGTCATTCAACAATCTGAAACATCAATCCCACATTATGACGTTATTCAACATTCTGAAACATCAATCCCACCTTATGACGTCATTCAACCATCTGAAACAACAATCCCACCTTATGACGTCATTCAACAATCTGAAACAACAATCCCACCTTATGACGTCATTCAACAATCTGAAACAACAATCCCACCTTATGACGTCATACAACAATCTGAAACAACAATCCCACCTTATGACGTCATTCAACAATCTGAAACAACAATCCCACATTATGACGTCATTCAACAATCTGAAACATCAATCCTACCTTATGACGTCATTCAACAATCTGAAACAACAATCCCACCTTATGATGTCATTCAGCAATCTGAAACAACAATGCCACCTTATGACGTCATTCAGCCATCTGAAACAACAATCCCACCAAACGAAGTCTTCACACAATCTGAAAGCACGTCGCTCATTCCGAACATTTAAATTTCCAAAACGTCTGCAATTCTACAGACCTCTGCAGACGCACCATATCAAGCCTCCCCCCCCTCCCCTCACCAACATAACGACGCCAGCTAGACAATCTACCAGGAAAAACTAGACAAAATACCAGGCGAAAAACAAGACATTGTGTAAATCTGTCCTGGGCTATTTTACAAAGTTCTGACCGTTGTCTGACTTCAGAACGTTGGTGTAAGAGTTGTGTGACTTTGTTTACATGATCAAATTTGTGTTCTCACATTTGATTGGATACCTCAGCAAACTAATCCAATTAGGAACGATATTTATTCACTCCAAATGACTTACCACTTCTTGCCTTGGCACAATGTCACGTGATTTTGGTCGTTTGACCCTTGTACCACGTGACCTTGGTCGTTTGACCCTTGTTTGAGTAGATCAGCTACAAGAGTTGAAGACGGTAGAGACGGAACAGAAAGGGTTCAAGTCCTGGGCTTTGTGGATCATCAAAGTTTCAATGGGCTTTGTGGGTCATCAAAGTTTCAATGGGCTTTGTGAATCATCAAAGTTTCAATGGGCTTTGTGAATCATCAGAGTTTCAATGGGCTTTGTGAATCATCAAAGTTTCAATGGGCTTTGTGAATCATCAAAGTTTCAATGGGCTTTGTGAATCATCAAAGTTTCAATGGGCTTTGTGAATCATCAAAGTTTCAATGGGCTTTGTGAATCATCTAAGTTTCAATGGGCTTTGTGAATCATCAAAGTTTCAATGGGCTTTGTGAATCATCAAAGTTTCAATGGGCTTTGTGGATCATCAAAGTTTCAATGGGAGAACCACTGACATAGACGGTGTAAAATTATGAATGGAGGCTTCTCAATTGACCTTGACCTCAGCGACCTCTATAATCAGAATATGTGTTTTATGGCCCGCGTGTCTTGGCCTACGCTGTGTGCCCTACTACAATAACAGGATATTGTTTGAAAGTTAGTGACGTGGACATTCGACACTGATGATTGATTTTATATCGATCGTTTAACCTTATCTTTCAGAGTTCATACCTGTCTGTCCTATTTATTAACTTATTTAAACTTCTATCAACATATTTTCGTTTTCTTTTTGTTGCATGAAAGTCTTTTTTAACAGTCCAAGCAAAACCACTTACAACAAGTCATTTAACAAACTCACCAACCAACTAGTTTTACAACAAACCCACCTATAACAAATTTCGCAACAAAACAACCTTTATATAAATTAATTGTTGAACGCATTTTATCGTACTTAAATTATTATTTCCCCATTATTGTACTCATATTCAACATTTACATGAAACGTCATTAAAAATATATTTACCATTACTTATTCAGTTGTCGAACTTCTTTGTGTAAATCACATGTTCGCTTTGTGCCAGTGTTGTTTTTTAAAATTGTTTTTGTTTGAACTTTCGGCTCACTTTATAAATGTCGTTTTAAAATAAGAGCAACTATAAGATTACAGATAATTATTTGGGGAGGGGGGGGTATGAATAAGCTCCATCAGTGGCGTAGCCATGATCGTCTCATTGGGAGGGGGGGGGGGTCTGAATAAGCTTCATTGTACGATTATAACCTAGTTGAAAGTCTTTGAAAACATTAGTGACATATTGGCCAACATTTATAAGCTGCAGTCTACACATGCAAAAGAAAAAACAACAAAAAAACTATTTGTATGAGGGGGGTTGAGGAGGCGATGCAAGTGTGCCTCATTCTTTTGCATTTTAAAAATACATTTTTAAAGCAGTATGTCAAAAATAATTTTGCAATTTTTAAAGACATTTCATTGTAAATAAGAGGGGTAGAGGGTAAAATCATAGTTTCATAGTTATTGTATATTTTTTTAAAAATGCCGAAATGTCTGAGTTGATCTTCGTATTTTCTAATACAAGGTATGTAACTAAAATTATTTGCATAAAGCATTGTTACCTCCCTTACAGAAACAGATAATTATTGTTGCCTAACAACCAAAATGGCGCCTGGTCTAGGGACCATGGCTGATCATGTAAGTTTATTTTTATAATACCTCCGAAAATTTAGTGTTACAAATTAAAAGTTGTTGATTATGATTACTAGATCTAGATGTAGATCTACAAAGTAATCAAATTTAGGTAGTTTCCAAAACCAAGCGGTGTTATTAAAATAATTCATTTTAATAGATCCGAGTGATCGGTAGTCTGAGTCGAATTCAAATAATTAAATAAATAATAAAAATATGAGAAATTATCATTAAAATAGGCCTAATTACTGTAATTATTGTCATTATACTACTACTACTACTACTACTACTACTACTACTACTACTACTACTACTACTACTACTACTACTACTACTAATAATAATAATATTAATAATAAAATAATACGTTAGCGTTAGATACTAGATCTATAATTAGGGATTTAGGTAAAAAAACACTAATCATCATATAAAAATAAAAATTACATATTCTTGTAGAGCTCAACAAAATGAAAACAAAACAAAAAAGATTTTTTGTCTAGCTCAAATGGTTTTTTTTTTGCGAATTTTTTTGTGAGGGGTGGAATCCCCTTGCTTTAGCATTGGCCAATTGTGACAAGTCATGGTATACCTGAATAAATTGAGCATAGTTATTTTACTTGCAGTTGTATTTTGTTCATATTTGCAGAGTTTAACTAGAATGATATATAGAACTTGTAAATGCTGTTGAAATTAATAAAAATAATACAGAACTTATATTTTTGTGTTGGCTTCCTCCCATAACCCCAAAAAACTGTGTGCTGCGCAAATATGAAAATGTTTCTAAAGCCATATTTTATATAAATACAGCAAATGAAAGAACTACAAAGTTAGAAATCTAAAGTAAATGACTTGAACACTGTTATGTGCATATAATTGCCTCATTATTTTGGGCAGGTGAAGTAGAGTCCATCTTTAAGCCATTTTGTTATAAAACGGCTGCGCAAATATGAAAATGTTTCTAAAGCAATATTTTAAATAAATACAGTGAATGAAAGAACTCCATAGTCAGAAATCTACAGTAAATGACTTGAACACTGTAATGTGTCTATAACTGCCTTGTTATTTTGGGCAGGTGAAGTAGAGTCCATATAAAAGCCATTTTGTAATAAGTGAAATGAAGTATCAGATCAATGTTTTTATGTGTGAATTGTGTATGGATTCTGATTTTCAGCATATAACTATATCTAAGGGTAAGTAGAACTTGAATACTTAAAATTACAGTTAGCACAATGCTAGTGTATAGCAACAGACAGGTAACCTAGATCTAGGTCTGACTCTTGTCAGTCTAGAGTCTAGTCTGACAAAATTGGATTTTTAGGAAAAACATATTCTGCAAAACTAGAACTAGAGCTGAAAAAATTAAAGATGGGTATGTAAATATATTTTGAAATAAAAAATTAGATTTGTTTGCACATGCCATAAGAATGCTGTTATTAGTTGATCAAACTTAAAGGCAGGAAGATCGGGATGAAAAAATATAACAATGGTGGCAGCGTGACCTACATACAGTGACTACGTTCGGAGGGGTATAACTAATGTCGGAGTCAAAATATCCAAAAACAAATTTCATTTCCAATTACTTAAGATATGTCTGATCAGTAATCTACTCTCATCTAGAGGAATCTTTTAAAAAATCGAGATTCCAACGTATTTGAAACTAACCTTGATACAGAGGGAAGACCAAAGCAGAGACAGCATGCAATCAGGTCGCAAAGCCATTAAAACTAAGGGATAACCACTCTTCTTTTTAATTAACCTTAGGAAATGACCTTTTAAACTTAATTAATTACCATAAATTAAAAACTTATTAGTATGCAAAACCAAATCTCGTGGGTCCGGTATCAGAAAGTAATGGGCGATTTCGGGTCATGTTTTTACCGCGAACTCGGCGGATGCCGACAACCCTACTATAATCTATAGTATTTATTCTATAGTATATTAGATACTTTACTAATACTGAGATAGTTAAAGTTAAATAATAGTAGCTCTAAATAATAGAGTTATTAATAAACATAATTAATAATTAATAGTAAGTAGATCTAGAGTATTCTAGAGAGAGTCAGATAAGACTAGATAAATCATAAGCCTATTTATATTATACATACTACTCTATAGGCATACTATAAATTTTATAGAATTAGTAGAAAAAAATAAGTAGACTATATATTGAATATAAGATTTTTCTTGATCTAGAATTCTAGATCTAGATTCCAGAAATCTGGATCTGATTTATAATATATATATATATATATATATGTATATATATATATATATATATATATATATATATATATATATATATATATATATATATATATATATATATAGTATAGAATTAGTAATAGTATAGTGTATTAGTTGCTTTAGTTAGTAGTCTAGTATTTTACCAGCTTTATTTAGCTTTATCATCAACTGGTTGGCTGTGTCTATGTAGACATGGTTGGCTGTGTCTATGTAGACATGGTTGGTCTATGTGGACATGGTTGGTTGTGTCTATGTAGACATGGTTGGTCTATGTGGACATGGTTAGCTGTGTCTATGTGGTGTGGACATGGTTGGTTGTGTCTATGTGGACATGGTTGGTTGTGTCTATGTGGACAATGTTGGTTGTGTCTTTGTGGACATGGTTGGTTGTGTCTATGTGGTGTGGACATGGTTGGCTGTGTCTATGTAGACATGGTTGTGTCTATGTGGACATGGTTGGTTGTGTCTATGTGGACAATGTTGGTTGTGTCTTTGTGGACATGGTTGGTTGTGTCTATGTGGTGTGGACATGGTTGGTTGTGTCTATGTAGACATGGTTGTGTCTATGTGGACATGGTTGGTTGTGTCTATGTGGACAATGTTGGTTGTGTCTTTGTGGACATGGTTGTGTCTATGTGGTGTGGACATGGTTGGCTGTGTCTATGTAGACATGGTTGGCTGCGCTGTAAACAGCTTAATTTTGTCACCTCAGCAGATTTGTATCATTCCTGGTCTATCAACAAACAAAAAAGTGTCAAACCCTGGTGCACTATTGCGAAGACCAAGAGCGCCAAAGCTTCTCCCTCCCCTCTCAGCAGACGACCAATCAGAACCAGAGAAGAAAGAAAATGAATTAGGCTCAGTGATTGCCATGTTCCAGAACACATTTGACCTGGAAGCTCTGCGAGGAATTGTTGTTGAACCCGAAATAATTTCCGCAAGAAGTAGAGCCCCAAGTTTGGCCTCCCCACCCCCTCCTTCAGAATATGAGGCCAACAACCACAAACTGGCACAGGTCAATTATAATATAATTCAAAAAAATACCTGGCACAAATCTTTTGGCAACAACAGATTGCTGATCACAAACGAGGACATGAAATATGTTTTAGACCCACTATTGAGAGGAAAAACTAGCTTAGGGACGTACATTGATGGCAAAAGTCTCGTGAAGCCTCTAAAGTATAGGGGCCCTGACCCTCTGCCCCGCCGTGCTGCCAGGAGGAATGTAGGGGTGCTCATCAATTACGACGTTGACGACCAAAGATTCTTTGAGCCACCAGCTTTTACCCTGGAACATTTTATCTACAAAATGGCGGAGATGAAAAACTTATCAGTTCCGAGGGTGAGGAAAATTGTCTACTCCAAGCACAATGTAAAAAAGTTAACAGACATGTTGGCGCAGGTGCTGAATCCCAAGACACAAGACAGTCTTCATACAATCAACTTTGATGGTGAGTGATTTGTTCCATTTTAAATCTATCACCACCTCGACTGTGTGCTTGTGATATTTTCTTCCATGATACATATCTATTTTGCCAAAAAATAATTAAAGTGTGATGAGTTGCAGGAACAAAAATATTTACCATGAGGTCTTCACCAAATCAGACCAAGAGGAAAGTCAGAGCACTAAAAAATAAAAAAAAAAGCAAAAAGCAAAATGATATTTGATATGCCTTTTATTCTAGTTCAAACATAAGCAAGGATTAGGCTCTTGCTAAATCATTTAGAAAGATTTTTTTTGCGATAAGAACACATAAAATAATTTTTTGTTCTTGTAAAAAAATCATTTTTTTCTGTAGCCTCAGAAATCCCCATGAAAGAAAACAGGATCCCCCAAAAACAACTGCTGTATGAAATGGCTGCGCTGATTAAAGAACACGTGAGGGACGTGATAGGCACGGATGTGAAGTCAGTCATACGGCCAATGCCCAAGTACAGCCCCGACCGTACGGGCACATCCAGGCCACATACAGAGATCATACTGTACGAGGACGACAAGAAGAGCCGGACCAGTACAGCAGTGCGGATCAAACAGTCAGTAGTAGTGTGTGGGGAGTGTGTGTGGGGTGTGTGAGGGAGTGTGTGTGGGGTTTGTGAGAGTATGTGTGGGGGATGTGGGGAGTGTGTGTGGGGATTGTGTGTGGGGGGTGTGGGGAGTGTGTGTGTGGTATGTGGGGGAGTGTGTGTGTGGGGATTGTGTGTGGGGGGTGTGGGGAGTGTGTGTGTGTAGGTGTGGGGATGTGTGGAGTGTGTGTGGGGGATGTGCGGAGTGTGTGTGGGGAGTGTGTGTGTGTAGGTGTGGGGATGTGTGGAGTGTGTGTGGGGGATGTGCGGAGTGTGTGTGGGGAGTGTGTGTGTGTAGGTGTGGGGATGTGTTGAGTGTGTGTGGGGGATGTAGAGATTGTGTGTGGGGGATGTGCGGAGTGTGTGTGGGGAGTGTGTGTGTAGGTGTGGGGAGTGTGTGTGTAGGTGTGGGGATGTGGGGAGTGTGTGTGGGGGATGTAGAGATCGTGTGTGGGGGATGTGCGGAGTGTGTGTGGGGAGTGTGTGTGTGTAGGTGTGGGGATGTGTGGAGTGTGTGTGTAGGTGTGGGGATGTGGGGAGTGTGTGTGGGACAGTGTGTAGGTATGGGGAGTGTGTGTGTAGGTGTGGGGATGTGGGGAGTGTGTGTGTAGGTGTGGGGATGTGGGGAGTGTGTGTGTAGGTGTGGGGGGATGTGTGAAGTAGAGCATTTGACTGCTAGCCCAAAAAAGTGAATTCTGGGTTTGATTCTGTAGGACATCATTGACTCCACCCAGCACTAATGAGTATGTCACGCACGTTAGGGAAAGTAAAGGTGGCTGGACATTGTACTGACCACGTTAGGGAAAGTAAAGGTGGCTGGACATTGTACTGACCACGTTAGGGAAAGTAAAGGTGGCTGGACATTGTGCTGACCATGTTAGGGAAAGTAAAGGTGGCTGGACATTGTACTGACCACGTTAGGGAAAGTAAAGGTGGCTGGACATTGTACTGACCACGTTAGGGAAAGTAAAGGTGGCTGGGAATAGTGCTGACCACGTTAGGGAAAGTAAAGGTGGCTGGACATTGTACTGACCACGTTAGGGAAAGTAAAGGTGGCTGGACATTGTACTGACCACGTTAGGGAAAGTAAAGGTGGCTGGACATTGTGCTGACCATGTTAGGGAAAGTAAAGGTGGCTGGACATTGTACTGACCACGTTAGGGAAAGTAAAGGTGGCTGGACATTGTACTGACCACGTTAGGGAAAGTAAAGGTGGCTGGACATTGTACTGACCACGTTAGGGAAAGTAAAGGTGGCTGGGAATAGTGCTGACCACGTTAGGGAAAGTAAAGGTGGCTGGACATTGTACTGACCACGTTAGGGAAAGTAAAGGTGGCTGGACATTGTACTGACCACGTTAGGGAAAGTAAAGGTGGCTGGGAATAGTGCTAACCACACTATTCTATCCCTTCACTGAAATAGGTCAACTCTACTTCACCTGTCCCATGGGCGGTAAGGATTGAAAGGGTACTTATATATTTCACTGAATATTTTCTCCAGAGACACAGAAACCCCTGGGGTGGACGCCGTTGTTTATTCTGCTCATTCACGTGTTTTTCAAGGGTCAGAGAGGAGCAGGTCACCTTTTGGTAAGAGCTTAATCCAGCTTATTACCTGAGAGCTTAATCCAGATCATTACCTGAGAGCTTAATCCAGCTCATTACCTGAGAGCTTAATCCAGCTCATTACCTGAGAGCTTAATCCAGTTTATTAGCTCAGGGATTAACACAGCTTATAAGCCTACACTAGTCAACTTAGCTAGTAATCAAATGGCTCCTGTAGCACTAATTGACTTAATTCATGCAGACAAAACACAAATTTTAATCTGCATGATTTTAATCAAATCATTCAATCTGTTTATGTGTAGGCCTATTTTATAATTAGATACCAACATACTTAGCTAATTAGCTAGTTACTTTCATTACGGTGATTACTATCTCTATATCTTATATTATATCACATCTTAAATAGTATCATATCTTATATTTTTGTGTATCTTATATTGTATCATGTATCTTATATTATATCATGTATCTTATATTGTATCATACGTCACCTGTGATAAACAATATATTTGCAGCTGCCCCTGAGGATGAGACCATTACACCCTCAGAGCTAGCCATACTGGACACTCTTATAGCTGGGGGGACGGCTCTAAGCATGAAAGTAGGTTGAAGCATGAAAGTAGGTTGAAGCATGAAAGTAGGTTGAAGCATGAAAGTAGGTTGAAGCATAAAAGTAGGTTGAAGCATGAAAGTAGGTTGAAGCATGAAAGTAGGTTGAAGCATGGAAGTAGGTTGAAGCATGAAAGTAGGTTGAAGCATGAAAGTAGGTTGAAGCATAAAAGTAGGTTGAAGCATGAAAGTAGGTTGAAGCATGAAAGTAGGTTGAAGCATGAAAGTAGGTTGAAGCATGAAAGTAGGTTGAAGCATGAAAGTAGGTTGAAGCATGAAAGTAGGATGAAGCATGAAAGTAGGTTGAAGCATGAAAGTAGGTTGAAGCATGAAAGTAGGTTGAAGCGTGAAAGTAGGTTGAAGCATGAAAGTAGGATGAAGCATGAAAGTAGGTTGAAGCATGAAAGTAGGTTAAAGCATGAAAGTAGGTTGAAGCATGAAAGTAGGTTGAAGCATGAAAGTAGGTTGAAGCATGAAAGTAGGTTGAAGCATGAAAGTAGGTTGAAGCATGGAAGTAGGTTGAAGCATGAAAGTAGGTTGAAGCATGAAAGTAGGTTGAAGCATAAAAGTAGGTTGAAGCATGAAAGTAGGTTGAAGCATGAAAGTAGGTTGAAGCATGAAAGTAGGTTGAAGCATGAAAGTAGGTTGAAGCATGAAAGTAGGTTGAAGCATGAAAGTAGGATGAAGCATGAAAGTAGGTTGAAGCATGAAAGTAGGTTGAAGCATGAAAGTAGGTTGAAGCATGAAAGTAGGTTGAAGCATGAAAGTAGGATGAAGCATGAAAGTAGGTTGAAGCATGAATGTAGGTTAAAGCATGAAAGTAGGTTGAAGCATGAAAGTAGGTTGAAGCATGAAAGTAGGTTGAAGCATGAAAGTAGGTTGAAGCATGAAAGTAGGATGAAGCATGAAAGTAGGTTGAAGCATGAAAGTAGGTTAAAGCATGAAAGTAGGTTGAAGCATGAAAGTAGGTTGAAGCATGAAAGTAGGTTGAAGCATGAAAGTAGGTTGAAGCATGAAAGTAGGTTGAAGCATGAAAGTAGGTTGAAGCATGAAAGTAGGTTGAAGCATGAAATAGTTTTAATCAGTAACCCAAATTTTAATAATAAAAATAAAGTATGGAATTAAAAAAAAAAACTTTTATAGTAAGCTTTATACAACATTTAATATTTAAGATCAAGATATTAGTCAATAGTTACAAAAAGATGCTTTCAGTGAGAATCGAACCTTTACCCTCTAGTAGACAGTACATTGTGCTGCTTGTACGTTACTTGTTACGTTCTATCACTACAGGCTCACTTCATTGACGACTTACCTGACATCTCTCCACTGGCACAAACGTTAACGTATGTTAACCTAAGTTTTAACAATTTTAAGGTAAACATTGTGTTTGAGTTATCAATGGTATATAGATCTAGTTTTTTTTATATAATTAGAGATGCTTTTATATTTATACAATTTTAGAAAAAATGCTAAGTTTACATTATAAAATAAGATAAAATTGTTTTAAAATATTGTAAATGATAAAGCCTGATTCCCCCAGGTGTTTCCCATTGAAGTGTTAGACCTTCCGAACTTGGAGGTTCTCAAGTTGAGAAATAACCCACTCATTGAAATACCAGGGGAGATTATCAAGCTGCAAAAACTTAGAGTTCTAATCGCTTCATTTTGTCTTATTTCTGCGCTTCCCTCCACGTAAGTTGAAATAAAACCTACACATCACAGACAAAACTTATAGCGTCGAATTCGCATAGGCTACATTTGTGTTCAAATTTATTTTATAATGATAAAATACAAAATACAATAATAAACTGCAGTCATTTCTTGATGTTTCATTAAATCATAAAATAAATTTGTGTATTTATTGATGAAGGAATAGATGATCCAAATTTGTCCTCTCATGCCCAGGTTGTTTAAACATTTGTCCTCTCATCCCCAGGTTGTTCACCTTACCTCACCTGGATGACCTGAGCCTCTCCTACAATAGGCTGACCTTTCTGCCCTCAGAGGTCGCGACATTACAGTCAGTTCTTTTTTCATATTATTACAGTTTATTATGATTTCATATTCTTTTAATCATTTATGGTGGACATCTCGTTAACCTGTTTACTGTTCTCATTAGCTTATTTACTGTACTCAGGTCCCTGAAAGTTCTCATTAACCTGTTTACTGTACTCAGGTCCCTAAAAGTGCTCATTAACCTGTTTACTGTACTCAGGTCACTGACATCTCGTTAACCTGTTTGTACTCAGGTCCCTGAAAGTTCTCATTAACCTGTTTACTGTACTCAGGTCCCTAAAAGTGCTCATTAACCTGTTTACTGTACTCAGGTCACTGACATCTCGTTAACCTGTTTGTACTCAGGTCCCTGAAAGTTCTCATTAACCTGTTTACTGTACTCAGGTCCCTAAAAGTGCTCATTAACCTGTTTACTGTACTCAGGTCACTGACATCTCGTTAACCTGTTTGTACTCAGGTCCCTGAAAGTTCTCATTAACCTGTTTACTGTACTCATTAACCTGTTTGTACTCAGGTCCCTGAAAGTTCTCATTAACCTGTTTACTGTACTCAGGTCCCTGAAAGTTCTCATTAACCTGTTTACTGTACTCAGGTCACTGACATCTCATTAACCTGTTTGTACTCAGGTCCCTGAAAGTTCTCATTAACCTGTTTACTGTACTCAGGTCACTGACATCTCGTTAACCTGTTTGTACTCAGGTCCCTGAAAGTTCTCACTAACCTGTTTACTGTACTCATTAACCTGTTTGTACTCAGGTCACTGACATCTCATTAACCTGTTTACTGTACTCAGGTCCCTGTAAGTTCTCATTAACCTGTTTACTGTACTCAGGTCCCTGAAAGTGCTCATTAACCTGTTTACTGTTCTCGTTAACCTGTTTACTGTACTCAGGTCCCTGAAAGTGCTCATTAACCTGTTTACTGTTCTCGTTAACCTGTTTACTGTACTCAGGTCACTGACATCTCATTAACCTGTTTACTGTTCTCATTAACCTGTTTGTACTCAGGTCCCTGAAAGTTCTCATTAACCTGTTTACTGTACTCATTAACCTGTTTACTGTACTCAGGTCCCTGAAAGTTCTCATTAACCTGTTTACTCTTCTCATTAACCTGTTTGTACTCAGGTCCCTGAAAGTTCTCATTAACCTGTTTACTGTACTCATTAACCTGTTTGTACTCAGGTCCCTGAAAGTTCTCATTAACCTGTTTACTGTACTCAGGTCCCTGAAAGTTCTCATTAACCTGTTTACTGTACTCATTAACCTGTTTGTACTCAGGTCCCTGAAAGTTCTCATTAACCTGTTTACTGTACTCAGGTCACTGACATCTCATTAACCTGTTTACTGTACTCAGGTCCCTGAAAGTTCTCATTAACCTGTTTACTGTACTCATTAACCTGTTTGTACTCAGGTCCCTGAAAGTTCTCATTAACCTGTTTACTGTACTCAGGTCCCTGAAAGTTCTCATTAACCTGTTTACTGTACTCATTAACCTGTTTGTACTCAGGTCCCTGAAAGTTCTCATTAACCTGTTTACTGTACTCAGGTCACTGACATCTCATTAACCTGTTTACTGTACTCAGGTCCCTGAAAGTTCTCATTAACCTGTTTACTGTACTCAGGTCCCTAAAAGTTCTCATTAACCTGTTTACTGTACTCAGGTCACTGACATCTCATTAACCTGTTTGTACTCAGGTCCCTGAAAGTTCTCATTAACCTGTTTACTGTACTCAGGTCACTGACATCTCATTAACCTGTTTACTGTACTCAGGTCACTGACATCTCATTAACCTGTTTACTGTACTCAGGTCACTGACATCTCATTAACCTGTTTACTGTACTCAGGTCACTGACATCTCATTAACCTGTTTACTGTACTCAGGTCACTGACATCTCATTAACCTGTTTACTGTACTCATTAACCTGTTTGTACTCAGGTCCCTGAAAGTGCTGGACCTAGAGGGCAACCAGCTCCCAGCGCTGCCAGCCTCTTGTCTCTTCATGGCCAACCTGGCACATGTCAATGTCCGGAACAATTTCATGCATCCCCTCTTCTGGAGGGAGAACACTAAAAATAAACCACAGGTAAATAAATACCACGGGTAACTAAATACCACAGGTAACTAAATACCACAGGTAACTAAATACCACAGGTAAATAAATACCACAGGTAACTAAATACAACAGGTAACTAAATACCACAGGTAACTAAATACCACAGGTAACTAAATACCACAGGTAACTAAATACCACAGGTAACTAAATACCACAGGTAACTAAATACCACAGGTAACTAAATACCACAGGTAACTAAATACCACAGGTAACTAAATACCACAGGTAACTAAATACCACAGGTAACTAAATACAACAGGTAACTAAATACCACAGGTAACTAAATACCACAGGTAACTAAATACCACAGGTAACTAAATACCACAGGTAAATAAATACCACAGGTAACTAAATACAACAGGTAACTAAATACCACAGGTAACTAAATACCACGGGTAACGAAATACCACAGGTAACTAAATACCACAGGTAAATAAATACCACAGGTAACTAAATACCACAGGTAACTAAATACCACAGGTAACTAAATACCACAGGTAACTAAATACCACAGGTAACTAAATACCACAGGTAACTAAATACCACAGGTAACTAAATACCACAGGTAAATAAATACCACAGGTAACTAAATACAACAGGTAACTAAATACCACAGGTAACTAAATACCACGGGTAACGAAATACCACAGGTAACTAAATACCACAGGTAACTAAATACCACAGGTAACTAAATACCACAGGTAACTAAATACCACAGGTAACTAAATACCACAGGTAACTAAATACCACAGGTAACTAAATACCACAGGTAAATAAATACCACAGGTAACTAAATACAACAGGTAACTAAATACCACAGGTAACTAAATACCATGGGTAACGAAATACCACAGGTAACTAAATACCACAGGTAACTAAATACCACAGGTAACTAAATACCACAGGTAACTAAATACCACAGGTAAATAAATACCACAGGTAACTAAATACAACAGGTAACTAAATACCACAGGTAACTAAATACCATGGGTAACGAAATACCACAGGTAACTAAATACCACAGGTAACTAAATACCACAGGTAACTAAATACCACTAGTAACATAGGTAACTAAATACCACAGGTAGCCAGTTACCCTTTCTAATTTATTGTTGATTAACATAATCCATTAACACAATCCACTAACAATCTTATTTTATTTCTTACTAGCAATAGTTAATTTGTATAACTGAAAATCCCAATTATAATGTTAACACTTATTTATCAGGTTACATTGTAACTTTACCATACCTCTACCAACATCATTTTAAGCCAAATTTAAGCTTACCACATTAAAATTATGTAAATACCCTTTGTATCAAAGTTACAAGGGAGATTAAAAACTTGAACTTTCTAGAGGTCGTTGTTATCTTGCCACTGCTAAAATTTATTATGTTCCAAAACATTCTGAATTTGGGATGTAATAAAATGTGTTAAATCTGTTCTAGAATCTTCTGGACCTCTCTTGCGTTCAAGTTTACAAAATGTCAGATCCCAGCATGCACTATTTGTTTACAGATGATGTCATCAAAGCACTTAGCAGGTTGGTCTCAAATGTAACAGTTTTTTATATAAGTGATGAGATTTAATAGTAGATAGTATTTTGAATATATGCCCTATATAACATTATAAGTAAGTATGATATATATATATATATATATATATATATATATATATATATATATATATATATATATATATATATATATATATATATATATATATATATATATATATATATATATATATATATATATATATATATATATATATCATATATAAGTCCATACATTCTTTTATAAACATTTTCTCTTTTCTCTTAACTTAGATTTTTTCTTTTCTGTAATGTTATAATTCCCTCTCCTCCATAGATTTATGATTCTCTTTTAATGAAATGTTTACAGGACAAATCTAAAAAATATTTTGTGTTGATCTTGTGCCAGGGTTGAAGAGTGTGACTGCTGCAGGGGTCCCCTGTTTGGTCCAGGTTTGAGAACCATCTGCCCAGTGCCCAGACTGTTCACTGTCAAAAACATGCCATTTTTGTTCCGAGCATGCACGCCCACCTGCCTCACACAGTTTAAAGAAATGAAACCTGAAGCTTTAGCTGTGTTCTTGTATGGCCAGTGAAGGGTTAAAATATTTTAGCTGTGTTCTTGTATGGCGAGTGAAGGGTTAAAATGTTTTACTCACTAGGAGAGCTGAATATCTTAGCCTTTATCCAACAACCAGTATTATTAGAAATTAAGCAGCAAAAACCTGCTGACATTATTTTGTAACCCTGAGGTGTAGAGAAAAAAATTATTAGTTTATTGTTTTTTTTTTTTTTTTTTTGCTAAACATAATTTGATGTTTAATTGACTTGTTGCCAAAACATTTTTCAAGTTTTTTTTGTTGTTGCCAAAATCTGTTTTATGTTTATTTCTTGTTACCTAAAGTATTTCATGTTATTTTACTTGTAACCAGAAACAGTGTTTTAATAAAATAATGTCACTATTACTTACAATTACCAATCAGGTTTGATAATGAACTGTGTATATAAGTATATTCTTGTAAATACGTATATAGATATATATTTTGGTTATGCACTGTACAGTGAAGTATATTAAAATAAATGTGAAAACTTCTATGTTGATTTTAAAATCACACGCTGTGGATTTTGCTATAACAGTTGAAATGTGCAGTCATACATTGTGTCAGCTCTACAAGTTTATAAATAGATTTTTTAAAATTCCAAAGTAATCTAAAAATAATGTCAAAAAAGTAATAAAAAGAAAACAAAATCATAAAATTAAAATTTGCACTTTTTTTAATGTTCCACGAAAAGTCAACTTTTCTTTGAACATGTAAGTTAAACGAAAAATAAATTTGAACCTTATTGTTATAACAGTTTCAGCAGTTTGATTTTTAGAAATAAAACAGTTAACCAACTATAAATGCAGAGTAGATAATTTTTAATGTAAAATTCAGTTTTAAAAATACACAAATATCACAGTCTAAAATTATACAATAATTGGTACACTTATTATTATAAAACACATCAGAGAACACAAAAAAATACTTTTAATTACATGAAGAAATAAATAAACAAATGAGATTTTGGATCTTGTTAAATTTTTTAACTACCAACAACTTTTGGCTGACTGTATTACTACAGGCAATCACAGGGGGAGCTTAAGTCTTTTTGAGCTTCATTTCTTTTTCTGTGGAAATTAAGGGGACACAACTTTATGTACAAATTTAGGTACGATTACTTTTATTTGAAAAACTGAAAATTTAGAGCTGAAAATTTATAAAAATTTTAAACATTTATAAACTAACAACTTTTTATTTAAAACTACCAATTTGCCATCTTCTATTGATTATGTTCCAAACACGTGAAGAAGTAAAACAAAATCACAGATACTGTTCACACCTTTTTTCCTTTCTTCTTCCCTTTTCTCTTTCCTTTTTTCTTTAAACCTGCTCCTTGTTTGACAATGGCGTTGAATGTAGCAGACGTCATTTTGTGGGTGGTTCTGACCTTGCATCCGCCCAACTTGGCTGTCAGAAAAATAAAAAACAAATAACTTTGACTGACAGAAATTGTTTGGAAAAATATTGTGTCAACATTTTAAAATGCCATTTTATCCCATGTCAGATCTGTGTTCTACAGCCAGGTAGAGCTAAAGATATTGACAGCTACACCTTCATCTTTCCTTTAATTATCTTTGTAAATCAAAACATAAAAAGATAAATATTCCACAACATTTAACTGTCACAGACTCATACAATACCATTTTATAAGCTAATGTCTGCAGCCAGAAGTAGAAGACAAAGATTAAACCTTTGATCTGCTTAAAGTTAGTTTTAGTACAATTTTTAAAAACAACTAAATAAAATGTGATTGTACAAGCAAGTGAAAATATTTTATCCAATTTAAAACACTAAACAGGTAAGTGAAAATATTTTATTCAATTTAAAAAACAAAACAGGTAGGTGAAAATACTTTATCCAATTTAAAAAACAAAACAGGTAAGTGAAAATATTTTATCCAATTTAAAAAACAAAACGGGCAAGAGAAGATAACGTCTGATCACCTTCTTTTCGAGCTGTAAGGCCATCTAGGATCTCTCGTCCTCCCATTTCTCCGATAGAGTTATCTTCTAGGTCAAGCTCCACAAAACACTTGGAATTCATCAAAAGTCTGGAGAGTACACCAGTAAAGTTTAGAAAAATAAGAGTACTACAAGTCTGGATGGTTGGAGAGTATAACTGTAAAGTTTAGAAAAATTAAGACCAGCATAAAACAGCAGAAACAAAATATTTAACTCACTTTTTAAACAACCTCATACAAATAATTGGGGCAAATGTGCCATCATTTCCGTAGCTGTCTATTCCGTTGTCTGCTAAATGTAATTTGTGGAGCCAGGGGCCAACAGGGGGTGGGGCAGGTGGGGCTTTCTTTTTCTTCTTCCTCTTACCTTTACCTGCAGTAAACGTGGATGATACATTATAGGGATACATTATAGGGATACATTATAGGGATACATTATAGGGATACATTATAGGGATACATTACAGGGATAAATTACAGGGATACATTATAGGGATACATTATAGGGATACATTATAGGGATACATTATAGGGATACATTATAGGGATACGTTATAGGGATACATTATAGGGATACATTATAGGGATACATTATAGGGATACGTTATAGGGATACATTATAGGGATACATTATAGGGATACAAAACCTTTCTGATGACACAAAGACAAACCTTTCTTCTTTTTCTTTTTCCCACTTCCTGTTCTTGATTTTTCGCCATTGGAATCTTTTTCACTACCACTTCTACCACTAGCGTCATCCTTGTTACTTTCTTTCTCTGTAAAGTTTACACAAAAATAAATAGCTGCTGAATGTTTAAATGCTAAACCTAAATGAGGGTAGGTAAAGTAGAGCTCTTTAACATTGGCATACTGAACTCATAATTGGTGGGTGGACCCATGAACATCTAATAAACTAATGTGTCATGCTGGTCTGGTGAGTACATCACCTCTCTAACATCACCTCTCTAACATCACCTCTCTAACATCACCTCTCTAACATCACCTCTCTAACATCACCTCTCTCAATCAGCTTCTCCTCCTCTGCTCTCTTGGCCTCCTCCTCCCTCTCAAAGGCCTCTAGTTCTGCTTGACTGACACACATTTTGATCAGGTCGATGGCGCCTTCACACTCCAGCTCATTGCCGTCTAGGTACAGCTCTCTGTCACAACACAAGAAACATATCTAATTATAGTCTAGGTACAGCTCTCTGTCACAACACAAGAAACATATCTAATTATAGTCTAGGTACAGCTCTCTGTCACAACACAAGAAACATATCTAATTATAGTCTAGGTACAGCTCTCTGCCACAACACAAGAAACATATCTAATTATAGTCTAGGTACAGCTCTCTGTCACAACACAAGAAACATCTAATTATAGTCTAGGTACAGCTCTCTGTCACAACACAAGAAACATATCTAATTATAGTCTAGGTACAGCTCTCTGTCACAACACAAGAAACATATCTAATTATAGTCTAGGTACAGCTCTCTGTCACAACACAAGAAACATATCTAATTATAGTCTAGGTACAGCTCTCTGTCACAACACAAGAAACATATCTAATTATAGTCTAGGTACAGCTCTCTGTCACAACACAAGAAACATCTAATTATAGTCTAGGTACAGCTCTCTGTCACAACACAAGAAACATATCTAATTATAGTCTAGGTACAGCTCTCTGCCACAACACAAGAAACATATCTAATTATAGTCTAGGTACAGCTCTCTGCCACAACACAAGAAACATATCTAATTATAGTCTAGGTACAGCTCTCTGCCACAACACAAGAAACATATCTAATTATAGTCTAGGTACAGCTCTCTGTCACAACACAAGAAACATATCTAATTATAGTCTAGGTACAGCTCTCTGTCACAACACAAGAAACATATCTAATTATAGTCTAGGTACAGCTCTCTGTCACAACACAAGAAACATATCTAATTATAGTCTAGGTACAGCTCTCTGTCACAACACAAGAAACATATCTAATTATAGTCTAGGTACAGCTCTCTGTCACAACACAAGAAACATATCTAATTATAGTCTAGGTACAGCTCTCTGTCACAACACAAGAAACATATCTAATTATAGTCTAGGTACAGCTCTCTGTCACAACACAAGAAACATATCTAATTATAGTCTAGGTACAGCTCTCTGTCACAACACAAGAAACATATCTAATTATAGTCTAGGTACAGCTCTCTGTCACAACACAAGAAACATATCTAATTATAGTCTAGGTACAGCTCTCTGTCACAACACAAGAAACATATCTAATTATAGTCTAGGTACAGCTCTCTGCCACAACACAAGAAACATATCTAATTATAGTCTAGGTACAGCTCTCTGTCACAACACAAGAAACATATCTAATTATAGTCTAGGTACAGCTCTCTGTCACAACACAAGAAACATATCTAATTATAGTCTAGGTACAGCTCTCTGTCACAACACAAGAAACATCTAATTATAGTCTAGGTACAGCTCTCTGTCACAACACAAGAAACATATCTAATTATAGTCTAGGTACAGCTCTCTGTCACAACACAAGAAACATATCTAATTATAGTCTAGGTACAGCTCTCTGTCACAACACAAGAAACATATCTAATTATAGTCTAGGTACAGCTCTCTGTCACAACACAAGAAACATATCTAATTATAGTCTAGGTACAGCTCTCTGTCACAACACAAGAAACATATCTAATTATAGTCTAGGTACAGCTCTCTGCCACAACACAAGAAACATATCTAATTATAGTCTAGGTACAGCTCTCTGTCACAACACAAGAAACATATCTAATTATAGTCTAGGTACAGCTCTCTGCCACAACACAAGAAACATATCTAATTATAGTCTAGGTACAGCTCTCTGTCACAACACAAGAAACATATCTAATTATAGTCTAGGTACAGCTCTCTGTCACAACACAAGAAACATATCTAATTATAGTCTAGGTACAGCTCTCTGTCACAACACAAGAAACATCTAATTATAGTCTAGGTACAGCTCTCTGTCACAACACAAGAAACATATCTAATTATAGTCTAGGTACAGCTCTCTGCCACAACACAAGAAACATATCTAATTATAGTCTAGGTACAGCTCTCTGCCACAACACAAGAAACATATCTAATTATAGTCTAGGTACAGCTCTCTGTCACAACACAAGAAACATATCTAATTATAGTCTAGGTACAGCTCTCTGTCACAACACAAGAAACATATCTAATTATAGTCTAGGTACAGCTCTCTGTCACAACACAAGAAACATATCTAATTATAGTCTAGGTACAGCTCTCTGCCACATCACAAGAAACATAACTAATTATAGTCTAGGTACAGCTCTCTGTCACAACACAAGAAACATCTAATTATAGTCTAGGTACAGCTCTCTGTCACAACACAAGAAACATCTAATTATAGTCTAGGTACAGCTCTCTGTCACAACACAAGAAACATATCTAATTATAGTCTAGGTACAGCTCTCTGTCACAACACAAGAAACATATCTAATTATAGTCTAGGTACAGCTCTCTGTCACAACACAAGAAACATATCTAATTATAGTCTAGGTACAGCTCTCTGTCACAACACAAGAAACATATCTAATTATAGTCTAGGTACAGCTCTCTGTCACAACACAAGAAACATATCTAATTATAGTCTAGGTACAGCTCTCTGTCACAACACAAGAAACATATCTAATTATAGTCTAGGTACAGCTCTCTGTCACAACACAAGAAACATATCTAATTATAGTCTAGGTACAGCTCTCTGTCACAACACAAGAAACATATCTAATTATAGTCTAGGTACAGCTCTCTGTCACAACACAAGAAACATATCTAATTATAGTCTAGGTACAGCTCTCTGTCACAACACAAGAAACATATCTAATTATAGTCTAGGTACAGCTCTCTGCCACAACACAAGAAACATATCTAATTATAGTCTAGGTACAGCTCTCTGTCACAACACAAGAAACATATCTAATTATAGTCTAGGTACAGCTCTCTGTCACAACACAAGAAACATATCTAATTATAGTCTAGGTACAGCTCTCTGTCACAACACAAGAAACATCTAATTATAGTCTAGGTACAGCTCTCTGCCACAACACAAGAAACATATCTAATTATAGTCTAGGTACAGCTCTCTGTCACAACACAAGAAACATATCTAATTATAGTCTAGGTACAGCTCTCTGTCACAACACAAGAAACATATCTAATTATAGTCTAGGTACAGCTCTCTGCCACAACACAAGAAACATATCTAATTATAGTCTAGGTACAGCTTTCTGTCACAACACAAGAAACATATCTAATTATAGTCTAGGTACAGCTCTCTGTCACAACACAAGAAACATATCTAATTATAGTCTAGGTACAGCTCTCTGTCACAACACAAGAAACATCTAATTATAGTCTAGGTACAGCTCTCTGTCACAACACAAGAAACATCTAATTATAGTCTAGGTACAGCTCTCTGCCACAACACAAGAAACATATCTAATTATAGTCTAGGTACAGCTCTCTGTCACAACACAAGAAACATCTAATTATAGTCTAGGTACAGCTCTCTGCCACAACACAAGAAACATATCTAATTATAGTCTAGGTACAGCTCTCTGTCACAACACAAGAAACATATCTAATTATAGTCTAGGTACAGCTCTCTGTCACAACACAAGAAACATCTAATTATAGTCTAGGTACAGCTCTCTGTCACAACACAAGAAACATCTAATTATAGTCTAGGTACAGCTCTCTGTCACAACACAAGAAACATATCTAATTATAGTCTAGGTACAGCTCTCTGTCACAACACAAGAAACATATCTAATTATAGTCTAGGTACAGCTCTCTGTCACAACACAAGAAACATATCTAATTATAGTCTAGGTACAGCTCTCTGTCACAACACAAGAAACATCTAATTATAGTCTAGGTACAGCTCTCTGTCACAACACAAGAAACATATCTAATTATAGTCTAGGTACAGCTCTCTGTCACAACACAAGAAACATATCTAATTATAGTCTAGGTACAGCTCTCTGTCACAACACAAGAAACATATCTAATTATAGTCTAGGTACAGCTCTCTGTCACAACACAAGAAACATATCTAATTATAGTCTAGGTACAGCTCTCTGTCACAACACAAGAAACATATCTAATTATAGTCTAGGTACAGCTCTCTGCCACATCACAAGAAACATCTAATTATAGTCTAGGTACAGCTCTCTGTCACAACACAAGAAACATATCTAATTATAGTCTAGGTACAGCTCTCTGCCACAACACAAGAAACATATCTAATTATAGTCTAGGTACAGCTCTCTGCCACAACACAAGAAACATATCTAATTATAGTCTAGGTACAGCTCTCTGTCACAACACAAGAAACATATCTAATTATAGTCTAGGTACAGCTCTCTGTCACAACACAAGAAACATATCTAATTATAGTCTAGGTACAGCTCTCTGTCACAACACAAGAAACATATCTAATTATAGTCTAGGTACAGCTCTCTGTCACAACACAAGAAACATATCTAATTATAGTCTAGGTACAGCTCTCTGTCACAACACAAGAAACATATCTAATTATAGTCTAGGTACAGCTCTCTGCCACATCACAAGAAACATATCTAATTATAGTCTAGGTACAGCTCTCTGTCACAACACAAGAAACATATCTAATTATAGTCTAGGTACAGCTCTCTGCCACAACACAAGAAACTTATCTAATTATAGATGGTGGTTAGTAGATGTAATTATAGGTGGTGTGTCTTGTGTAGATGTAATTATAGGTGGTGTTGTGTTGTGTAGATGTAATTATAGGTGGTGTGTCTTGTGTAGATGTCATTATAGGTAGTGTCTTGTGTAGATGTAATTATAGGTGGTGTGTCTTGTGTAGATGTAATTATAGGTGGTGGTTAGTAGATGTAATTATAGGTGGTGTGTCTTGTGTAGATGTAATTATAGGTGGTGGTTAGTAGATGTAATTATAGGTAGTGGTGTGTCTTGTGTAGATGTAATTATAGGTAGTGTGTTGTGTAGATGTAATTATAGGTGGTGTGTCTTGTGTAGATATAATTATAGGTGGTGGTTAGTAGATGTAATTATAAGTAGTGTGTCTTGTGTAGATGTAATTATAGGTAGTATTGTGTTGTTGTAGATGTAATTATAGGTGGTGTGTCTTGTGTATATGTAATTATAGGTGGTGTTGTGTTGTGTAGATGTAATTATAGATGGTGTGTTGTGTAGATATAATTAAAGATGGTGGTATTTCTTGTGTAGCTGAGATGAGCCTTATAAAAAAAAATGGTCCAAGAGTTTGTATACAATCACTAATAAACACAATTTAGGAAGACATTGATAGAGGTGCTGCTCACCTATAAGAATTCATTTATATCACTTAAATCTCATTTTATCATCTCGTTATAAAGACAAAAATAATGTTTTCTATCCTTACATTGATAAAAAAAAACAACCACTAATTGATCTGTACAATACTAATGAGAGCATACAAGGTTAAATTACCTGATTGCTGTTTTTGAAACAATATCTCCTAAGTATTTTCCACTAGGAATATTTAAATCACAATAGCAAAGACTAAGGGAAAGAACTGAGATGTTGTCCACCAAACCATTACATAAGCTCTGGCATCCGTTGTCACCAAATCTAGAGAAAATAATCCTTAATTTAATCAAAGTATATTCATTTGTTTAAACGAAAACATTTATTGCCTGTGTAAATCGTCACATTATTCTAATACTTCAGATTATTATCAACAAGTTTTAATAAAAATATTTGTGGTTAAAAATTGAAATAATTACAAAACAACAATTATATTTGAAATCACAAGACTGTACTTGCTCGTTGTAATCTAAGACTATAGTTGTCAGAAATTCACAAAACTTGAAGGATCTGGAGAGCCTTGAGACAGTTTCCACATCAATGAGGCAGTCTAGCAGCTCAATTAGCCTCATAGGGTGGAAGGACTTTTCTAGGAAGCCTGCCTGATGATGCAATTTAAGTCATGAGCACTGAAGTCATACTACACACATTTTAAAGTCATGAGCACTAAAGTCATACTACACACATTTTAAAGTCATGAGCACTGAAGTCATACTACACACATTTTAAAGTCATGAGCACTGAAGTCATACTACACACGTTTTAAAGTCATGAGAATTGAAGTCACACAAGCCAATCTTGCCCCACCCATTTAGGTGCACTTACCAATGATGCAATGTTCTCATATGACATGGGGTAATCCCATATATGAATGTCTTGAATGTGTTTATACCGCTCCTGCCTCAACGATGCAATCAATGGCTCAAACAACACTGGAAGGTCTCCATCTTTTACTAGGGGCACTGTTTCTAAGATAAACTTAACACAAAATGTCAACATGAATCAGATTTTGTCATATTCACTAAAAAAAAAAAGAATAAAATTTGAAATTTTGCAAACAAGTGTAACTTTAAACAAAAATTTAGGTAACGGAATATGCCTATCAAAAATATACAAGATGCTCAAGTCCAACTATTAAACTACAAAAGTTGTATTCGCGTGTTTTAATTTTAACAACACAGCACCTAGCTAAGTGAAAAAAGTCACCCCCCCCCCCCACAGACACTTCAAAACAACAACTTCGCACACAGAAATACCACAAAGGAAAGAAGAAAATTATAACTGTAATTACTCTCACCAGAAGGCTTAAGGTAAATAGAATAATGTGAGATTATTATGACATCAGCCTAAAATAACATATTCTAGTAACCTTGACCCCCCTGATTGAACACCCAATTTTATTGTAATCCGGAAGGTACCTTAGTGACAAGTTTATTTTCCTCAGCAGCTGCTCTCAAAAGTTTCCTAATCCCAGGACACATCTGGGAGTTAGTCATCACACAGTTTTTCTCATAAGCTTTCAGGAGCCTCCTCGTTTCTCCATCTCCTGATGGTGTCTTTTGATCTTTCCCTTTGGACTTTCCTTTTGCTTTTCCTTTTCCCTTACCCTTTCCTTTCCCTCTTTTTTTCCCTTTAGGCATTTTTCTTCAACTAAGACATAATTTGGAACAAATATGGAAAAAAAATTAAAACAACTTACATAGGCCTAGGCATAAATATTTAAGTATTAAAACTTCTAGACCTATATAAATAATTCAATTAGCCCATGTTGAATATTTTTTCAATAAATACATTTCCTACATGAGTAGGCCTACTATAACTATTCATGCTACTACTATACTACTGTTTTATGACAGACAGTGAGTCTTCAATCTACACTTAAACACTATACTTATAATTATAATCAAGTAACTTAAATCTACAACAACAGGTTTTAGTGTACTTCTCAGTGTAGTTAATAGTTATTATTATTAATAATGGGTTAATAATAGTAATAAGTGTAGTAGGCCTTGTTATTACTTAATTTAGTATTAGATCTATAGTAAATTACTTAAAAGTTAAGTTAACTTCAGTTAAGTGTGTGTTAAGTGTTAAAGGCTGTTAAGGTTAAAATTAAAAAAGGGCTCTAGTAGTGTAGTAGTAGTAGTCTTTAGTAGTGTTATTATTAAATTAGGCCAGATAAGGCCATACTAATCTAGTACTACACAAGTAGATCTAGTTGCTTATTCATACTTGAAATATACCTCGCTGTTGGTAATTCCACTTATTTCTTCTCTTACCTACTCTTACTTACTTAGTTAATTCAAAATAAAAAGGTAAAGGTATTATTAAAAATGAGATCCTATTCAGACTGCCATATTGTTTATATTGTTGCCAACAACATTTTTCTAATTTTCTGCATTAAAGAGCTCGACACTATTTCAGTTCCTCTGTGGACATAGATTGCCAGATACTCGAGCATTACTAATCTAAATTAATTTATAAAAATACATTCTTTCAACAATTTTTTGTAATTAACTTAAAAACTGTAAATTAAAACATTAATTTATTTATAAAGTCAAACACATTTTAATGTAATAGGCCTATAAATTATAACCATAAGATAAACATATGGATTGATATACTGGGAGCAAAACCTCGTCCAGAAAGCTTCTTTAACAAATAAAAAATATTAGATCTAGATCTAGATTCTACTAGAATACCCGTCATCCGTTGGATAACTGTGGGTTTCGGGGGTCATCCATCAAAAAACATCACGTCTGTCACTCAGAGGCATAGCGACCCTTCCCGGCGCCCGGGGACAAACTTTTCGATTTGAACCCCCCCCCCCCAAGATTTCGATTTTCACCCCCCCCCCCCTCAAACTTTTGATGTGCACCCCCCCCCCCCCCACTCAAACTTTCGATTTGAACCCCCCTCAACCTTTCAATTTATTTTTCCAAACCATTTTGGCGCCCCAACATATGTCCCCCCCCCCCGCCTCCCCTTCCCCCCCCCCCCCCCCGCCCCGCCTCCCCTCCCGCCACCCCCCTCCCCCTCCTCGCTACGCTACTGCGGTGTCACTTATCGTCACAAAAAACAGACCCCACATTCAAAAATATGTTTCTTATCTTTTAAAAACACCGAAAACACCGATTTCGGACTATCCCTTCATATACTGACGTCACATGTGACCTACTCAACTCTACTTCACCTGCCCAGTGTCCCGCCAAGTCTCAGACAACATGTTTTTATCGTTTAAAAAACGATTCCAGCCGAGCATGTCTCTGACCACACTATCCTTTCATATGCTTAGGACAAAGAAACAGATGAACTCTACTTCACCTGCCCTGTATCCTGCCAAGTTCAGATAGGCAACTTTATCATTCACATCTAGAATGAAAAAAAATTGAAAAAAAAATATCATTGACATATTGGTCTAGAACCTGTGCCGCCCGCATGAGAGCGGACTACGCTACCAACTTAGCTATTTACTCGTGACGTCACAAGTGAATTTTTATACTATATTTTAAGTCTCCTTTTGCAACTTGATTTACGCGCATAGATCTAGATCTAAGTCTAGTAGTAGTAACTTTCAAATTAAATTTTATCTTAAATTAGCCAAACAAAGATTTATATAAAATAAAGAAGGTCTGAAATTATCTAGATCTAGATAGAATTATCTAGATCTAGATTAGATTCTACGACTCGTTTGCTTAAGTCTTAAGTTTAGTTTTTCTTGCTAGATCTAGAATCTAATCATTAGGCCCGGAGCGAGCATTTCAAAATTACCATATTCCAAACAAAGATTTATATAAAATAATAAAGGTCTAAAATAGTTTAGTATATAGAAAATCATTATTATCTAAATCTAGAAAGAAAATTATCTATATTTTAGATCTACGACTGAGCTATATTTAGAATTTACGTTTATAATTTAGCAAAATTACCGGCATCTAAGCCGCGTATGAATCTTAAGCTACACCAATAGGCCCGGGAGCGAGCATTTCAAAATTACCATATTCCAAACAAAGATTTATACAAAATAATAAAGGTCTAAAATAATTTAGTATATAGAAACTCATTATTATCTAAATCTAGATAGAATTATCTATATTCTAGATCTACGACTGGTTTGCTTAAGTCTCGTTTTTTTTATTGTATTTATAACTAATAAATCTTTGATTTGACCTAGATTGTCCTAGATTCTAGATCTAGATCTATAAATAACTTTCTTGGACAGATTTTAGATCTAGAGAATTTTATCGTAAAACTAAATGAAAAAGACAGTTGAAAATTGATATAAGTGTTGGAACGTAATAAATACAGCAAACGGACGTATTGTTAAAGTTATGACCGACAGAAAATTAGATTTAGAACGCGTTAAACTTTTGAATGGGAACACAATTTTCTTCGATAGACACCGCCATTTTATTGTACTAAAGAGTAAACAAAAACCTGTGACGTCACTATTCCCACAAAGTTTAGTCAATGTTTTAACATTTTTAAAAAAATGGGTTACTCTACGTATGAATAAATCAATAAATTAATTAACGTCTTTAAATAAATTTGTGATTAACAGTCTGTCTGCATTAAAAAAATTATTCTCTACCTACATACTATTTTACAGCTCTCCAGATAGAGTCGAACATATCACAATACTCGATCGGACAATCAAACAAACAAACAAATAAATATTCAAACATGTAAACAAACTTGACTTTTAGTAGTATTATTAAGATTTAGATATGCGTTTGTTACTCAAAAAGTTCTCAAAAGGGAACCCCACTAAAATGATTCATCTTTATTCCAATGTTTATAGATTTAGATCTAGACTCTATGTGCGTGAGATGATAAGAGGAGTTACATGACATTTTAGAATTTGTTGGACACGTTTAATTTAAATATTTATGATCATGAAAAAAAGGGGGGGGGGGCGGGGAGTGCGGACCGCACCGGGTGACACCATTTAGGGGGTGACACCAAGGCAAAAAATAGCTAAATATATATATAGAGAAAAATTATAATTCCACTTAATTAAGTCATTAATTCGAGTGGTAAATAGTCTTTTAAGAGGTGCAAATCGAAAGTTTGGGGGGGGGGGGGGTGATGCAAATCGAAAATTGACAGTTTGTCCCCGGGAAGGGTCGCTACGGCTCTGGGGGTTGACACCATTAAGTGCCGCACAGGGTGACACCCGACCTCGCTACGCCACTGATAAATACTATGCTTATTTTTACCGATTTTGAACCTCCTTAACTTAATTTAATAATATATTTTAAGAATCGATTTAAAAAAAAAAATAGATCGAGATCTAAGGCGTGAGTTCTGATAGTTGTTTCTTAATGAGGGGGGGGGGGGGCGATGAAAATAAGCTTAGATAGCGCGATGTTATTCATGGATGATCCATTTGAATTAAAACAACATTATAACCTCTCTGCTATATAATAGATCTAGACTAGAAGATAGGCATGTTTGGTTTCGCCGGTAATTTTGGCATTTTAGTATTGTTTTAAACCGCGTTTACACCAGCAATATGTACACTATACATGTCTAGAAAAAAACCTCGCAACAAGTTAACGATATCTGAAATATTTTTCCCCACGGAACATGTATAATCTAAACTACAAGAATTTTGTTTCTAGACATCTAGACCTATCTATAGACAAAAATAGCCTACATGTCGAAAATGTAAACGCGGAGTTAGGCAAACAGGGGAAACTACTCATAAATTGGTTGGCCTAGGTTAAGGACGACTGAAAAAAATTCCAGAAATGTTAGAAACGAAACGCTGTCGAGGCGAGTGTTGAATTCTTACAGTAAGTACTACTTACTAAGTAGATATAGATCTAGAATCTAGATCTAGATATAAAATGCAATGTTTTCTGTAACTTTACCTGTCTTAAATGTAGACACAATCCTTTGACGAAATTTTTGCAGTTAGTCAGTACTACACGCAACTGTAGTGTGTAACTGTAAGTCAAGTAACTGTACTCTGGAGTCTGTAGTGTAGCCTGGCCGGTAAAAATTCATTGTAAACAACAAAATCACAAAAGAAAATGTGAAAATCTTTCTTCTTAGTTTATTTATTATGTTTAAAGTTTTGCGTGGAAAATTCGGCCAAAGCTAGAAATCTAGATCTAGATCTAGAATACTAGAGTGAACAAATGGATCTAAATCTAGAAATCTAGCACTTGTCCACTCCCCCTTGTCTACTGACTCACTCACGTCACTAGAATCTCTCTCTAGTCAACTCTAGTGTAAGCCTACACTTCTGTCTACTAGATCTAGATTCTAGATCTCTAGATCTAACAAGTAGTTAGAAGATGAACAGATCTAGATCAAAGCCTTTGGGGTCGTCCATAAATGACGCCACATTCTGGGAGGGGGGGGGGGAGGGGCCAGGGGGGTTCGTAATTTTGTGAAGGTGTGATGATCCGGAGGGGGGGGGGGGTTAGATGGTGTGACATCACACTCTTGCATTATAAAAAATCAATGTTAGAAAACTAGTTCTAATCATTATTTCGCATTTTAAGAAATTGTAGGCTAATGGGAATTGATTAAAGTACTCTATGTTGACAGAGTTCAGACAAGATTTTGGAAAAATATCAATGTTTTAAGAAAAATACAACTGCAATTTTGAGGGGGGGTTGTAGGCTGAGGTGTGACTTCATTTAAGGGGGGGGGGGGTCAGAAAGTTCCAATCTCATGGTGCATCAGTTTTAGGTAAAGGCACAAAATACAGATGTAGTGTAATCTCCCAAATGGCCAAATAGGGTGGGAAATTAACCTGACATTTTTGTTGAGTTTTGTAATCCTTAATTAATTACTGTAAAACTTATTTTACTTGATTGATGAAATATAAAGTCAAGTGTACTACTTAATGTTTTAAGAAACAGAAAAAAAGTGCAGAAAATCAACAACAATTAGTCAGGTCTATTAGTACATTTATTTTCTAAATCAAAATGAAAATGTGAAATGTAGTAGGCCTATTAATTAATGTTTTTTTTTTACGTTTAAGAAACACAGAAGTAAAAACTTGCAGAATATTTGCAACAGTTGGTAAAAAATTATAAATAGCATAGTATTAGTAGAAATTACTTGAACAATGATAATGATTAGCTAAAACACTAGAATAATTATCAATAAATAATGATTACCAAAGCATTATTCAACATGCAGCTAAATAAATCTTTCCAAATTTTTCAAAACTCTGTATTAAAAAAAGAAAGCACAAAATAAATTATGATTTACAGTACTTATGGTGTATCCCTGAATGGTGTGACAGTGGACAGACTTGACGCCATTGTTTTACTTTTTATTTAACATTTTTTTACAACTAAACCATACCGGATAATAACCAACACTAAAATCATAAAATTACCAAATGTTAACTTTTTTTAAAAAAAACTAACATTTTCATTTTACAATATTATTGTAATGTCTGTTATGGTCAGTTGACGTCTTTCTGTTGGGAACTAGCCATAACACAATTAAAAACAGAGTCCAACGTTCGTTTATCACAATAAAATATAATCTTTCAAGTACAACAGAGAAACAGTGAACATTCAGACCAAAAACACTGACTACATGCTACCCTAAGTTGACGATACCACACACTGCTTACACACTCGAGTTCACACACTTGTTAGGGGAGGCCACTCTCACACCCAATCTCTCCGTGCCTACACGCTTTCGTTATGAACATCTAGGCCACGTCACACCTCCCCCCTAAAAAAAGAGGTTTCTTATTTTTCCTTAAATTAAACAGCATTTCTAAGGTCTATCCTGCTCAACTACTTAACATGTACAGTAAAAAAAATTTAATACAATATTTATCTGACCTTTTACATGCTTTAAATCTCCCTATAAATAAATGATGGCGGGTAAAATGTTGGACGTACGCATGAATTAACTACTTATAGCTTTATACGTCTAGTCTATAAGTCAACAAGGTTTTTAAAAAACATTTGTCATTAATAAAGCATTTGAATTGAATCACAAGACATCAGAACAATGTTACTTTCCTTTCGTTTTATGAAGTGAGATATATTGAAATAAATCTAGTCAATGATGACAATGAAAACTAGAAGCTATTCATATAATACAAGTTCGTACACCACTCTAATTTTGGTACAGTATTCTGGCTCTGGATGTCGATCTGGATCTCGCTCTGGCTTTGGCTCTGGTTTTGGCTCCGGCTCTGGCTTTGGCTCTGGCTCTGGTTTTGGCTCTGGCTCTGGTTTTGGCTCTGGCTCTTGTTTTGGCTCTGGCACGGGCTCTGGCACGGGCTCTGGCTCTTGCTTTGACTCTGGCTCTGGCTCTGGCACTGGCTCTGGCTCTGGCACTGATGTTGGCTCTGGCTCTTCTGCTCAGCTCTGGCTCTGGAGTCCAAACATTTTTGTTTCGATCCTGCTATCTTGACATCACAGTCTTTAACTATGATTAAAGTCTCATTAGTATCTTTGAAAAGACTATGAACTTGATACTGGATTAAAGTTACCTTCTGCTCAGCTGCCCTTGACCTAGTTCTCCACTCTGCTAACTTGTTGCCTAGATTGCGTGTCTGGTTGACTAAGTCTTCTACAAGTGGGACAGTAGCTAGAGCTTTCATGTTAGTGGCGGCGCCATGATTTGCTTCTGATGTGCTCAAGGACTGAGATGCTAATATTGTAGCTCTAAAATTTGATAACTTACTTGATATGCTAATGTAGTCAACTTTGTAGCTAGCAAGTTCTCTCAACTTCTCTCCTAGCTTTACCACTGTATTTTTAACTTCATTATTTATGGCCATGATGTCTGCAGCACTGTTCACAAGTTTTGTGGCTGTTGATACTAAGTCTTTTCCGGTCGGCGATGACTGCTGCCGTTAATACTAGATATTTTCTAGTCGGCTGTAACGCTGCCGTTGATACGAGACATTTTCTAGTCGGCTGTAACACTGCCGTTAATACTAGATATTATCTAGTCGACTGTAACGATGCCGTTAATACTAGAAATTTTCCCGTCCGTTGTGACACTGCCGTTGATACTAGAAATTTTCCAGTCGGTTGTGACGCTGCCGTTGATACTAGACACTTTCCAGTCGGCTGTTACGATGCCGTTAATACTAGATGTTTTTTAGTCGGCTGTAACGATGCCGTTAATACTAGAAAATTTCTAGTCGGTTGTGACGCTGCTGTTGATACTCGACATTTTCCTTTTTGTCTAGGGGTAAAAACTTCGACTCTTGTTGTGTTCAAATCCCGGACTTAAGCCCTCACTTGTTATGCCCAGTTGACGTCTTTCTGTTGGTACTAGCCATAACACAATTAAAAACAGAGTCCAACGTTCGTTTATCACAATAAAATATAATCTTTCAAGTACAACAGAGAAACAGTGAACATTCAGACCAAAAACACTGACTACATGCTACCCTAAGTTGACGATACCACACACTGCTTACACACTCGAGTTCACACACTTGTTAGGGGAGGCCACTCTCACACCCAATCTCTCCGTGCCTACACGCTTTCGTTATGAACATCTAGGCCACGTCACATGTCTAACTAACTGATTTTAATACTATAATCCTAAGTAACGCCAAAGTCAGCAAATTATTAATTAGGGTGTTAATTATCTATCATCTACTAATTGTAACAGAGGACCTAATCCTTGTCAATCCATTAACTACTAACAGCTGAGCTGTTTGAAACTTATTCGCTTAAGTAATGTCAATAAGGCATACTCACTCAGTTATATGTAGCTCATTTCTAATTCATGACTACTGCACTGAGTAGGTAGGCTAAGATATCTACATGGATTTTATACTATTTTCTTTACAGCAAACAATCTGTGATTTACTTGTCCATAGAACAGTGTTGCTGAGGTGCCAGAATCTTTGAGCATTGTTTAGTTACCACATCTGCTGGTAGTGAAAGAAAAAGATTAGCAATGTATGATGTCATCGTGTTGAAAGAAGGCTATAACATTCCAGAGTCCCAGGGTGAGTGTTCCGTCTGTGGGGTTGCCACATGGTAGTCCACTCTGTGGGGTTGCCACATGGTAGTCCACTCTGTGGGGTTGCCACATGGTAGTCCACTCTGTGGGTTTGTCACATGGTAGTCCACTCTGTGGGGTTGCCACATGGTAGTCCACTCTGTGGGGTTGCCACATGGTAGTCCACTCTGTGGGGTTGCCACATGGTAGTCCACTCTGTGGGGTTGCCACATGGTAGTCCACTCTGTGGGGTTGCCACATGGTAGTCCACTCTGTGGGGTTGCCACATGGTAGTCCACTCTGTGGGGTTGCCACATGGTAGTCCACTCTGTGGGGTTGCCACATGGTAGTCCACTCTGTGGGGTTGCCACATGGTAGTCCACTCTGTGGGGTTGCCACATGGTAGTCCACTCTGTGGGGTTGCCACATGGTAGTCCACTCTGTGGGGTTGCCACATGGTAGTCCACTCTGTGGGGTTGCCACATGGTAGTCCACTCTGTGGGGTTGCCACATGGTAGTCCACTCTGTGGGGTTGCCACACGGTAGTCCACTCTGTGGGGTTGCCACACGGTAGTCCACTCTGTGGGGTTGCCACATGGTAGTCCACTCTGTGGGGTTGCCACATGGTAGTCCACTCTGTGGGGTTGACACATGGTAGTCCACTCTGTGGGGTTGACACATGGTAGTCCACTCTGTGGGGTTGCCACATGGTAGTCCACTCTGTGGGGTTGACACATGGTAGTCCACTCTGTGGGGTTGCCACATGGTAGTCCACTCTGTGGGGTTGACACACAGTAGTCTCAACCCCCCCCCCCCCCCCCCCCGCTCTTTCCCAAAATCCGATGGTACAAACATAATGACAATTTTTCTAACTAACATTGACATTCCACCATCATTTTTATTAAAGTATTTAGTATAGTACTCTCAAAGTAAAAAAAATTATGGAAGCCATATCTACCTTAGGCTTAACAATTAATTAGCTAATGAGCAAGCCACAGAAGAATTTTATAATCTTTAAATTGCACATTGATTCCACTCAGTATGAGCAAGCCACAGAAGAATTTTATAATCTTTAAATTACACATTGATTCCACTCAGTATGAGCAAGCCACAGAAGAATTTTATAATCTTTAAATTACACATTGATTCCACTCAGTATGAGCAAGCCACAGAAGAATTTTATAATCTTTAAATTGCACATTGATTCCACTCAGTATGAGCAAGCCACAGACGGATTTTATAATCTTTAAATTACACATTGATTGCACTCAGTATGAGCAAGCCACAGAAGAATTTTATAATCTTTAAATTACACATTGATTCCACTCAGTATGAGCAAGCCACAGAAGAATTTTATAATCTTTAAATTGATTCCACTCAGGTACTCTGAGAGCATGTGGCAGCATCACATTGTTGAAAGGGCCAAAGTACAACATCATAGTGGATACAGGCAATCCATGGGATAAGGACATTATACTTACAGGTAACTTCTTCAATCCATGGGATAGAAACATTATACTCTAACTAACTTCTTGTACTTTATTTCTGAGGGTTTCTAATTCAGTTTGAGAACATGTAAATCATAATCAATGATATTCTGTCTGTTAGCTGATTATTTATATTTCTTTTCAACTCTTGCCAATAATCTTTCATGTCTTTTTCAATTTCTCTATGGGTTTCCATCTTTTTCTTGATCCTTGTTGTGGATTTCATGATATATGCCTTGTCTGGTGATACTGTCTTGTCGCCAGTTTCTTCAACCTTTGGCTATCCATCTCCACCTTGTCCTAATGTCTTGCTCCACTGGGATATGCCTTGTCCTTTCACATACTGCTAAGTAAGAAACTTTGTCAAACCTTTTATTATAATTAGGTTGTTTTGTTTAAAGATGAGCTAAAAATGTTCTCTCTTAGCAAAGGTAGTGTTAAAGTTTACAGCTTGGTTTAACAAAGGTAGTGTTAGAGTTTACAGCTTGGTTTAACAAAGGTAGTGTTTAAGTTTACAGCTTGGTTTAACCAATAGGCTTTGACTGACCCTTGACCTAACCAAGACACAGTAAACCTAGCTCATTATCTGACCCTTTTACTAGCACTGACTGACCCTTTGATTGACCCTTGACCTAACCAAGACACAGTAAACCTAGCTCATTATTTGACCCTTTGACTGACCCTTGACCTAACCAAGACACAGTAAACCTAGCTCATTATTTGACCCTTTGACTGACCCTTGACCTAACCAAGACACAGTAAACCTAGCTCATTATTTGACCCTTTGACTGACCCTTGACCTAACCAAGACACAGTAATTACCTAGCTCATTATCTGACCCTTGACCTAACCAAGATACAGTAAACCTAGCTCATTATCTGACCCTTTGACTGACCCTTGACCTAACCAAGATACAGTAAACCTAGCTCATTATCTGACCCTTTGACTGACCCTTGACCTAACCAAGACGCAGTAAACCTAGCTCAATATGTGACCCTTTGACTGACCCTTGACCTAACCAAGACACAGTAAACCTAGCACATTATCTGACCCTTTAACTAGCCCTGACTGACCCTTTGACTGACCCTTGACCTAACCAAGACACAGTAAACCTAACACATTATCTGACCCTTGTACTAGCCCTGGCTGACCCTTTGACTGACCCTTGACCTAACCAAGACACAGTAAACCTAGCTCATTATTTGACCCTTTGACTGACCCTTGACCTAACCAAGACACAGTAATTACCTAGCTCATTATCTGACCCTTGACCTAACCAAGATACAGTAAACCTAGCTCATTATCTGACCCTTTGACTGACCCTTGACCTAACCAAGATACAGTAAACCTAGCTCATTATCTGACCCTTTGACTGACCCTTGACCTAACCAAGACGCAGTAAACCTAGCTCAATATGTGACCCTTTGACTGACCCTTGACCTAACCTAGACACAGTAAACCTAGCACATTATCTGACCCTTTAACTAGCACTGACTGACCCTTTGACTGACCCTTGACCTAACCAAGACACAGTAATTACCTAGCTCATTATCTGACCCTTGACCTAACCAAGATACAGTAAACCTAGCTCATTATCTGACCCTTTGACTGACCCTTGACCTAACCAAGATACAGTAAACCTAGCTCATTATCTGACCCTTTGACTGACCCTTGACCTAACCAAGACACAGTAAACCTAGCACATTATCTGACCCTTTAACTAGCCCTGACTGACCCTTTGACTGACCCTTGACCTAACCAAGACACAGTAAACCTAGCTCATTATTTGACCCTTTGACTGACCCTTGACCTAACCAAGACACAGTAATTACCTAGCTCATTATCTGACCCTTGACCTAACCAAGATACAGTAAACCTAGCTCATTATCTGACCCTTTGACTGACCCTTGACCTAACCAAGATACAGTAAACCTAGCTCATTATCTGACCCTTTGACTGACCCTTGACCTAACCAAGACGCAGTAAACCTAGCTCATTATCTGACCCTTTGACTGACCCTTGACCTAACCAAGACGCAGTAAACCTAGCTCAATATGTGACCCTTTGACTGACCCTTGACCTAACCTAGACACAGTAAACCTAGCACATTATCTGACCCTTTAACTAGCACTGACTGACCCTTTGACTGACCCTTGACCTAACCAAGACACAGTAATTACCTAGCTCATTATCTGACCCTTGACCTAACCAAGATACAGTAAACCTAGCTCATTATCTGACCCTTTGACTGACCCTTGACCTAACCAAGATACAGTAAACCTAGCTCATTATCTGACCCTTTGACTGACCCTTGACCTAACCAAGACACAGTAAACCTAGCACATTATCTGACCCTTTAACTAGCCCTGACTGACCCTTTGACTGACCCTTGACCTAACCAAGACACAGTAAACCTAGCTCATTATTTGACCCTTTGACTGACCCTTGACCTAACCAAGACACAGTAATTACCTAGCTCATTATCTGACCCTTGACCTAACCAAGATACAGTAAACCTAGCTCATTATCTGACCCTTTGACTGACCCTTGACCTAACCAAGATACAGTAAACCTAGCTCATTATCTGACCCTTTGACTGACCCTTGACCTAACCAAGACGCAGTAAACCTAGCTCAATATGTGACCCTTTGACTGACCCTTGACCTAACCAAGACACAGTAAACCTAGCACATTATCTGACCCTTTAACTAGCCCTGGCTGACCCTTTGACTGACCCTTGACCTAACCAAGATACAGTAAACCTTGCTCATTATCTGACCCTTTGACTGACCCTTGACCTAACCAAGACGCAGTAAACCTAGCTCAATATGTGACCCTTTGACTGACCCTTGACCTAACCAAGACACAGTAAACCTAGCACATTATCTGACCCTTTAACTAGCCCTGACTGACCCTTTGACTGACCCTTGACCTAACCAAGACACAGTAAATCTAACACATTATCTGACCCTTTAACTAGCCCTGGCTGACCCTTTGACTGACCCTTGACCTAACCAAGACACAGTAAACCTAACACATTATCTGACCCTTTTACTAGCCCTGGCTGACCCTTTGACTGACCATTGACCTAACCAAGACACAGTAAACCTAACACATTATCTGACCCTTTAACTAGCCCTGACTGACCGAGGGTTGAGCCCTGATATGATTCATTACGTGATCTGTACAAGTGGTAAAATGGCTCAGACGGGCAACTTGAACCTGTTTACGTCAGCCGTACAGCTTGTGGCTGGCGATGTTTGTAAAGGGGACACGTACCATCTACATGGGTTCAGAGAGGTTAGGTTTCTGCTTATGCCTGGTGTGCTAGACACTAACAGACAGCTGGTTGGTGTGCTAGACACTAACAGACAGCTGGTTGGTGTGCTAGACACTAACAGACAGCTGTTTGATGTGCTAGACACTAACAGACAGCTGTTTGATGTGCTAGACACTAACAGACAGCTGTTTGATGTGCTAGACACTAACAGACAGCTGTTTGATGTGCTAGACACTAACAGACAGCTGTTTGGTGTAGCCTGGTGTGCTAGACACTAACAGACAGCTGTTTGGTGTTGCTTGGTGTGCTAGACACTAACAGACAGCTGGTTGGTGTTGTTTGGTGTGCTAGACACTAACAGACAGCTGGTTGGTGTTGTTACAAGTAGATGCCATGACTTGCTTACCCTAGTGTAACACAATATAGTGGCAGTTGAACTTGATTGGCTGAAACTAATTTATACAAACACTATGTTGGACTGCTTGAGTCTACAGCCGGAGGTGGAAAAATGAATGTTGCATCAAATGTTTTAGTTTGTTGGAACATTGTTGGAACATTGTTGGAACATTGTTGGAACATTGTTGGAACATTGTTGGAACATTGTTGGAACATTGTTGGAACATTGTTGGAACATTGTTGGAACATTGTTGGAACATTGTTGGAACATTGTTGGAACATTGTTGGAGTATTGTTGGAACATTGTTGGAACATTGTTGGAACATTGTTGTAACATTGTTGGAACATTGTTGGAATACATGGTTATGTTTGTGCTGCTGTGTTAGACTAACACTTTGCATGTTTGTTGTGATTTCAGGCCTAACCTCACAATCTCTAAAACCTGATGACATCCATTATGTCATTTGTACACACGGTCACTCTGACCACGTTGGCAACCTCAGTCTCTTCCCTCAAGCTGTGCAGTGTGTGGGCTATGATATCTACAAGAGGGACCAGTACTTGCTGCATGAGTTTAAAGAGGTACTAGAAGTAGTTTCACTTTGTGCTAGTGTAGGGACCAGTATTTGCTGCATGAGTTTAAATAGGTACTAGAAGTAGTCGCACTTTGTTGTGTTCTAGTGTAGTTGTTGCACTATTCCCTGCTGTTGTTTTTTTATTTGCATTGAACAGTGTTTTAATCATTAGACTTAAATGGATTTGGCATGGTTGGGTCAGTAAAGCTCATAGTTTCTTAGCGAAAAAGTCCCTTGTTCAAACCCCTCGCAGATGAGGCTTGATAGCAGGGGACAGCAAACCTTTTAGGAGAGAAAACTCTAAAAATTCAAACAACTTCCGCCTTGTAGTTTGTTCTTGGATTAGCGATGGCACAAATATTTTTAGTTATCTGGTGGTCTTAAACAGTGATTAATTAGGCAACAGTGATTAATTAGGCAACAGTGATTAATTAGGCAACAGTGATGATTTAGTTGACAGTTTTTAAAATTAAGGTTTGATTTGGTTGATTTGAAACTTGAAATGAAACCTTGTTCCAGGGAATTCCTTATGAAATTGACAATGATGTAGAAATCTGGCCAACACCAGGCCACACTGGCAGCGATGTGTCTGTGTTGGTCAAGCACACAAACCTAGGAGTCGTTGCTGTTGTCGGTTCGTCTTTCAATAGTTCTTTTTTAGTACTAGGTTTATCTTTTAACCATCACCATAAGTTTTATAAACCATAATTTAGTTTGAAGATAAACAGAGTAAAAAGTAAATAAAGTTTTAAGACACTTGAAGTCAATACTGTGAAGTTGATGTGGTATTGTTGATGTCCTGTGTTGCAGGAGACCTGTTTGAATGTGAGGCTGACCTGGACTGCCCCGGCCTGTGGCAGGAGAACAGTGAGCGCCCCCACCTGCAGGAACAGAGTCGCATCCACATCTTGAGTACAGCAGATTACATCATACCTGGCCACGGCACCATGTTCCAGGTAGGTCATCCACATCTTGAGTACAGCAGATTACATCATACCTGGCCACGGCACCATGTTCCAGGTAGGTCATCCACATCTTGAGTACAGCAGATTACATCATACCTGGCCACGGCACCATGTTCCAGGTAGGTCATCCACATCTTGAGTACAGCAGATTACATCATACCTGGCCACGGCACCATGTTCCAGGTAGGTCATCCACATCTTGAGTACAGCAGATTACATCATACCTGGCCACGGCACCATGTTCCAGGTAGGTCATCCACATCTTGAGTACAGCAGATTACATCATACCTGGCCACGGCACCATGTTCCAGGTAGGTCATCCACATCTTGAGTACAGCAGATTACATCATACCTGGCCACGGCACCATGTTCCAGGTAGGTCATCCACATCTTGAGTACAGCAGATTACATCATACCTGGCCACGGCACCATGTTCCAGGTAGGTCATCCACATCTTGAGTACAGCAGATTACATCATACCTGGCCACGGCACCATGTTCCAGGTAGGTCATCCACATCTTGAGTACAGCAGATTACATCATACCTGGCCACGGCACCATGTTCCAGGTAGGTCATCCACATCTTGAGTACAGCAGATTACATCATACCTGGCCACGGCACCATGTTCCAGGTAGGTCATCCACATCTTGAGTACAGCAGATTACATCATACCTGGCCACGGCACCATGTTCCAGGTAGGTCATCCACATCTTGAGTACGGCAGATTACATCATACCTGGACACGGCACCATGTTCCAGGTAGGTCAGCTTGACCTTTCCTTAATTCCAGCATGCCGTGCACAAGCCTGGCTAAAAGTTTTGGTGCTTGAAATAAAATTTTGCCAATGGTTGCAGGTGCCGCCGGAGTACAAGAAACAGATGCGCGTGGTGATGCTGATGGAGGAACACTACAGCTCGGCCGCCATGAGCAGTTCAAGGACTGAATGTATTATTGTAGAGACTGATTAGCTTTCCCTTGCTTTGTTGGCCGAGGAAATGGTTTGGTTTATGCTCAAATCTGGCAACCTTTCTCTTGTACCTGGCACAGCACAGACTGTTTGGTGCTCATTGGGATGGTTGGTGCTAAGCAGGTAGTTGGGTGCTAAGTGGGCTATCGGGTGCTGTGTTGGATGTTCGGTGCTAAGTGGCCTGGGCCGTAAAGTTGCCAGAAGCCAGCACTTAAACCAGAGCGTCATCATCGACTCCGTTCAAACATTTGTTCATGCTTTGTGGAAGATTTTCTTTGACACTTTTTCAGTTGTTGTTTAAAAATTGAAAAAAAGTTGTTTTTTTTTTACAAAAAATTACAACTTTCATCAGCAGAAATAGAATTTGATAGTAATTTATTCTGATCAGCTGTTTGCAGATTAAATAATTATAATCAGTTATTGATAATTTTTAAACATTAATCTATGTTAGATTTTTTTAACGAGTTCAGCTTTAATGTAAAAATGAGTATTAATTTTGTTTATGCTTTAATATTTAGTTCATTATTTTAACATCCAGTAATTAAAATTTAGGTAGGCTGCACTAACGAGGCTAATAGATGTGTGCAATATTTCATCAGTCTGTCCACACAAATCTGCTGTTTGTTGACTGTCTCAGTTTTAAAAACCCACTTTGATGGGTGGGATTTAGCCACGATTAAATTTGTGATTTTAATTGGTTTTTACTCTGTGAGTACCAATTTGTGTTCTGGAAAATGTAGGCCTTGTGTTGGTGTGGTGGATTGTGTTGTTAGGGTTAGACTGGTGGATTGTGGTGGATTGGCAGACTGGTGGATTGTAGTGGATTGGGTTGTTAGGGTTAGACTGGTGGATTGTAGTGGATTGGGCTGTTAGGGTCAGACTGGTGGATTGTAGTGGATTGGGTTGTTAGGGTTAGACTGGTGGATTGTAGTGGATTGGGCTGTTAGGGTCAGACTGGTGGATTGTAGTGGATTGGGCTGTTAGGGTTAGACTGGTGGATTGTGGTGGATTGGCAGACTGGTGGATTGTAGTGGATTGGGCTGTTAGGGTCAGACTGGTGGATTGTAGTGGATTGGGCTGTTAGGGTTAGACTGGTGGATTGTAGTGGATTGGGCTGTTAGGGTTAGACTGGTGGATTGTAGTGGATTGGGCTGTTAGGGTCAGACTGGTGGATTGTAGTGGATTGGTCTGTTAGGGTCAGACTGGTGTTATCTTGTAAGTGACAGCTATAATGCTTATAAATGATGATGTGCATTAGAAGAGGGTATGTCACATGACCTTTTGTTCTCCCCCCCCATAACAATGAGATTGTTGTCCTACCCTACCAGTGGTCTCAGCTTGTTACTAACCTTTGAGCTTTCTGACATGTTGAAAACGTTTGAATATGATGTTTGAGATTTTCTATATTACTTTTGTTACTTTTTTTCTTCCATTACAAAATATGTTGGGATTGTTTGATTGTTGGTAGAGCACTGTACTGTGCGGGGGTTCTCAGATGACTCTATATGACACTAGTTTGAGAACCACTCGACAACTAGAAATTTGTTAATCTGTTATTTACATTTTATTTAATTGTTAATACAGTAATTAATTAATTAATTACTCTAGTTTCTAATTGAAGACCTTAGTGCTAAAAGTACTTAAGTCACAAAAACAACATTTTGAGAAAAATGAGTTCAAAGATTAAAATTTACTATGAAACATTATGTTTTTATATTATTTGTTTGTTTGGAAGAGCAAATTAAATAAATTCTTCAGTATCACTATTTGTTTATAAGATAAAATTAAACTAGAGGAATAATGATCAATGCTTGGTTTGATTTTCACAAAAATGTGACTTAAGTACTTTTAGCACTGGGCTCTTCAATTGTTAACCAAGTAGAGTGCTTGATTTATTTATTTTTAGATCTATAATTAGGTGAGGTTTGAGTTACTAAACCATGTAATATATTAGATTGGGTTTAATGTTACTAACCCTAATCCTAAACTCTAGTAGAAGTGTGCACAATATTAACCATTTAGACCACTGGAACAGTTAGTGCTAGTTAGTGCTAGTTTGTGCTGGTCTAGAAATGTTTTTAGATTTGCAGATCTTGAAACTTTATCCTAGAATTTTGTCCAAGCCTTAAACTTAACCTGTTCCTAGTCCTAACCTTAACCAATTGCATGTTTTGCTAGTCCTAACCTTAACCAATTGCATGTTTTGCTAACCCTAATCCGCTCTTCTCTGCCAGCTGGGGATGAAGAGGGTGCGACCTCCCGTGTCACCGCGACCTTGTAGGTAGATACTGGACCATACCTGACCTGAATAAACCAAGAAACTAAGCAATCACCCGGTCTGTCACCCGGTCATCCTATCCAGTCATCCATCCAGTCAGCCTATCCATTCTTCCAGAGAAGTCAGCCACCAACAGGATGTTATCAAGCTGCTTGTGAAAAACTAGTTCTGTGGAGTTCTGTGTTGTTTTCAGATCTTCGCTTTAATTTAAATGCATGTTCTATGAGTGTGGCCTAATCCATGAAGATGGTGATGTATCTTTTGGTCTTGCCTTGTGCTTTTGTTATTTTGAATGTTCCCTCAGGTACCAGCAGCCCCCCCCCCCCCCCGACATAGTGACATACACGTAGCTGACATCTAACCTGCCAAACCTGCACTGACACTGTTGTCACTGACACTAGCTGTTGTTGACATCTGACACTGGCAGGCTCAGTGGTGATACTAAATGACAGATGTCAGAGAAACAAATGCCAACATTCATGTCATCATGACATGTTTATGTACAAAAATGTTTTTTTCCATTTGATCTTCCATTCATTTAACCCCCCCCCTGGCTAGTGAAAGTACATATGTTAGTGTTGTTGGTTTAACATTCATTTCATGCTTGGTTAAACTATCTTATAACTCTAGCGTCACTCAAAGGTTTGTTTGTATGAAGGTTTTGTGCCATTGGGAAGACTGATAATGGCTATGCCAATAGCTGTGTCTAATAACTATATGAGCTTTTGCCAATGTCTCATTGTGTCAATAGCTATGTCTGATTGTGTCAATAGCTATATTGTGCCACCAGCTATATCTGAGTGTGTCAATAGCTATATTGTGCCACCAGCTATATCTGATTGTGTCAATAGCTATATCTGATTGTGTCAATAGCTATATATGATTGTGCCACCAACTGTATCTGATTGTGTCAAATATAAAAGTGTGAGACTGCCTATGTCTGTTATAGAATACCAGCTGAACTGTTGCCCTCTCCCTAATGTGAAGTTAGCTAGCTCAGATTTTGTCAACATAACATGAATATGTTTGTCATATTATTAAAGTATGCCATTTTTATCTCTTGGTTTTTTCTTTGTCTAAGTGTTTACAATGTACTGGTGTTGTAGTCTATTTGTTCAGTTGGTCTAAATGTTTTCAATGTACTGGTGTTGTAGTCTATTTGTTCAGTTGGTCTAAATGTTTTCAATGTACTGGTGTTGTAGTCTATTTGTTCAGTTGGTCTAAATGTTTTCAGTGTACTGGTGTTGTAGTCTATTTGTTCAGTTGGTCTAAATGTTTTCAGTGTACTGGTGTTGTATGTAGTCTATTTGTTCAGTTGGTCTAAATGTTTTCAATGTACTGGTGTTGTAGTCTATTTGTTCAGTTGGTCTAAATGTTTTCAATGTACTGGTGTTGTAGTCTATTTGTTCAGTTGGTCTAAAAGTTTTCAGTGTACTGCTGTTGTAGTCTATTTGTTCAGTTGGTCTAAATGTTTTCAGTGTACTGGTGTTGTATGTAGTCTATTTGTTCAGTTGGTCTAAATGTTTTCAATGTACTGGTGTTGTAGTCTATTTGTTCAGTTGGTCTAAATGTTTTCAATGTACTGCTGTTGTAGTCTATTTGTTCAGTTGGTCTAAAAGTTTTCAGTGTACTGCTGTTGTAGTCTATTTGTTCAGTTGGTCTAAATGTTTTCAGTGTACTGGTGTTGTATGTAGTCTATTTGTTCAGTTGGTCTAAATGTTTTCAATGTACTGGTGTTGTAGTCTATTTGTTCAGTTGGTCTAAATGTTTTCAATGTACTGCTGTTGTAGTCTATTTGTTCAGTTGGTCTAAATGTTTTCAGTGTACTGCTGTTGTAGTCTATTTGTTCAGTTGGTCTAAATGTTTTCAATGTACTGCTGTTGTAGTCTATTTGTTCAGTTGGTCTAAATGTTTTCAGTGTACTGGTGTTGTAGTCTATTTGTTCAGTTGGTCTAAATGTTTTCAATGTACTGGTGTTGTAGTCTATTTGTTCAGTTGGTCTAAATGTTTTCAATGTACTGGTGTTGTAGTCTATTTGTTCAGTTCATCTACTACACAAGATCCCCCCCCCACCACACACACATAGGTGCCTTGGTATGTGTGTATCGCCAATCCAGCACAACCATATCTCACCCACCACACCTTAAAATAAATTCAAACCTCCAAAAGCCTGGTAGTTAACTTTTAAATTTTTTTATTTTTTTGTAGTTTCCTCCTACCCAACACAGCTCACCTGCCCCCCCCTACCCAACACAGCTCACCTGCCCCCCCCCTACCCAACACAGCTCACCTCCACCTGTGCACAATACCTGCACGTGTTTTTCTCCCAACAAATTCCAACTCATTTCAAAACTTTAAGGAGGCCAGCCAGCACACGTGAAATACAGTAAAACTTGTTTTTTCACTCGGCTGTACGGACCAGAAACATCCGGCCTTCTCTGTAGGGTTTAATACTTTTATTGACATCTTAGTACATTTCTTTAGTCGTACTCTGTAATATAGCAAACATACATTTTAAAAATTCTTGAGGAAAGTTAGTGAAAATAGACGTACTTTTTGCATCATTTTAAGAAATTGAAAAGAAATAAACCTATGAAATTTCACATAGCATATCTTTATTATACCCGACACCATTATATTATTATTACTATCAAGTAAAAAGCAAATTGAAAACATTTTTAAAAATTCACTTTAAAGGATAGCATTAATTTTAAATGTTGAAAAACAAAAGGAAACTGCAGGTTATTGAAAGTTTTACGGTAAATGTAGCACGCGCAGAGAGTCTCGTGGCCGAATCTTCCTTTTACAGCCGTAGCTTCGTACTACGTCACTCAGGAAATCTTTTCAACGATATTTCAGTATCGAGTTTAATTTCATTTCAAATATCACGCGATTCCACATTTTGATTTTGAGATTTTCTTTAGAGTTCCTGGGGGGGGGGGGGGTTGTTGTTTCAAGCATCCATTTGGGGAGGGGTGGGGGTGGTTTATCATTTTTCACAACAGAATTTTTACCATTTAAAACGGTTGGACGAATAATAGGCTGACTTAACTAGTTTACGTATTAGTACATTTCTAACAAAAATTAAATTGTTTTACATGTTTTCTAAATATGAAGATGTAAGTTTACACAATTTGAAGAAAAGTTAAACAGATCTAGATTTTTGTCGCCACATGATGACTGCTAATGTAAACAAACTTGGTCAACTACGTCATACCGATGGTCACCGCGTGTGTCAAGGTCATAGATGTTTAACTCAAGGGCACCACGCATGTCAAGGTCATGGATTTTCAACTCAAGGGCACCACGCATGTCAAGGTCATATGTGGTCAACTCAAGGACACCACGCATGTCAAGGTCATAGATGGTCAACTCAAGGACACCACGCATGTCAAGGTCATAGATTTTCAACTCAAGGGCACCACGTGTGTCAAGGTCATAGATGGTCAACTCAAGGGCACCATGCAATTCAAGTAAATCTTGCTGTGTTTTAATCAAATTGACATCGTGAACTACAAACTTTTAAAATATATTTTTACACCACGGAGAGGCGCATTGCATTAAAGAACTCTTCACCTGTCTCAAATACCCCGACAGATAACGGTAGAGCTAGTGTAGTCAGCCGTTCTAGTTTTCATTAACGTGAGCCAGGTACCTATTAGAGCTGAGTGGACTCAGGGATATCCTACGTATTCGAGTCAAGGATCCGAACACGTGACTTCAGGGTTAGCATTGGACCATCCGACCACGCCGCTCCAAAAAACAATATTTCTGATGAGAATGTCGACGAGTGTAGAGAAGAAGCATCCATTTATAAGCTCTCTGGATCTGTACGATGATTTTAAATACAAATATAGATCTATAAATATTGAAGCTTATGTTTTAAACCTTAAGTAGATCTATAACAAAAAGACGAAAATGTTTAAGAACCATGTTTGGTCCATCTCAATGTCAACAGTACTTATAATAGTGTACCGCTTAGGCTTAGGGTTTTAAAAAAAAACAACTTTGTTCTACCCCCAAGATACGCCTGAAAGAAACTCTGTATACTATTCAGTAAGGTCGTATGAAGCGACGCAATCTCCAAAACAATTTGGTTTGAAGCAGGTTTTCTGATAATCGTCTGCTTCGGTGACCTTTTGAGAGTTCCAAAACACGAACTCCCCAAAGGTTTCGTGTTTTGGTTTGTGGTGTAAGCCCAGGCGCCGTCTGCTTTACGTCTGCGTCAGATTCGACTTCCGCCACGTGAAGGTGAAGGTCAGTATGGTGGACTGGATGTGTTTTTTTGTCATTTTTTTTCTTCTTCAGTAAATGTGAAAACAAAAATAGAATAGCAGTCTATAAATAGGTGCACAACGTTCCAAAATAGCATGATAATAGGCCTGCTGCAGATACATGAACGAGTTCAATACAAAAATCACCAATCAAATCACCAATAAAATATATTTTAAAAAAAAAACAAAGTGGGTGATGTTTGTTTGTTTGTTTGTTTGGCTTGTATGTTGCTCACATCTATTAGATCAGGCACTTGCGGGTAAGTTGCAGGTAAGTTGCAGGTAATTGTTCTTGACAAAGTTTGCTGTTCACTTTCTTTTTACCGGGAAAATTTGAGTCATTTCAGTAATCGAGTTTAAAGTGACCGAAAACTGAATTAAACTGACCGCGGCCTTATATAGACTACATTTTTAAAAGTGCTTGAATTAGACCAACCACTTTCAGATGCGACAAAACGTTGATATTTGGTAAAGAGATAGCTCAGGTGGAAAAATACCAGGTTATCTAAAATGTCCTATTAAATAATGAGCCCACAAGTCACGGCCGTTTACAAATTTATTTTACCTCGAATGCCAGTGCATGGCCTGGCCGGTACGGCTAGCCGCCACTAAAATCACCAATAATACAATGAACCCTCTAGACTTTCTTATAACATCGGCCTATAAAATGACGTGTAACTAGCACGGGCTCTCTAAACGTGATACTCCATCACCTGCTGACCACCAACTGACCACTGACTCTAAGTCATAGCTGACCTGACTTAGTTCAGTCATGTTCCTTGTCACCAAAGCTATTTATTCAAAAGTTTTCTTTTTATTACCCCCCCACCTAAACGCGCACACACACACTCCCCCCCCCCCACACCATACGCACACTCCCCTTACACACACACACACACACTCCCCTCCCACACACATCCACTTTCTTAAACTCGCTACCTATTGTTTTAATTAATTACAATCTTTAAACGGCCATTGAAAAAATATCGTATCGTATGCACTAAAGCATAACTACAAGAAAAAACGAATCGATACCAACATTTTTTTTTACCTGCGAGCAAGCCCCGCCTCCATGTAGTACTCACGTGAACACACGCTCGTGCATCTATTTGCGTTTTGCGGATGTTCTAGAACCGTTCTCGCCCCAGGTCTACCAGCCGTTCAGTTCAGTTACCAGCCGTCCACTCACTTCTGTTTTGTTTGGCTGTCGGATAATTCAAGTGTGTTTGTAGTTTGTAGTTCACTTTTTATCTAAGGTCTTGCTGGGATTTTAAAGTGATTGTAGGGACAACTAACACATTTTTAAAGTGATTGTAGTTGTTTTACTTAAAGATTGACTTTAATTTAAATAAAATAAATTGTTTTTAAAATTATTTAATTACATTTTGATTGGATCCTAGTCTACTTAACTTGTTGATTGACATCTACTAATTAGTTTTTGTGATATTTAATTAAGCAACATTTTTTTTTCATAATTGGATGGATTGATTGAATTTTTAAAGTTATATCTAAAATTAAAAAAAAAATGTTTTTATTTTGGCAATTTTAAAACCATTACTAAATAGGAAATCTTTTCGTTACTTTCTGATTTCACATCGTCTCATAACAAAAACAATTGACTCCTGATAGACAGACATCTCAGTAGCAGACATTACGTAGACAGACCAGAAATTAAGTACATATGGCAGACTTAAACTAGACCGAGTAGCCAGACTCCAGACACGCTAGAATTCATTAGACAGAACAGACGGACACTTTTACACCATGTAGACAGACAAAACTCTAAGAAGAAAGACAGACAAACTCAACTAAGAAGACAGACAGACCATCTGTATTCACCTAATCAAACTGTGCTGTGTCTAAAGCATTGTGTTGGTCAGTTGACCATCCAGTTAGTGTCACGTGTCTGGTGTCTAAAGCATTGTGTTGGTCAGCTGACCATCCAGTTAGTGTCACGTGTCTGGTGTCTAAAGCATTGTGTTGGTCAGCTGACCATCCAGTTAGTGTCACGTGTCTGGTGTCTAAAGCATTGTGTTGGTCAGTTGACCATCCAGTTAGTGTCACGTGTCTGGTGTCTAAAGCATTGTGTTGGTCAGTTGACCACCCACTTAGTGTCACGTGTCTGGTGTCACGTGTCTGGTGTCACGTGTCTAATTTACTGTCCCCGCAGGTCAAAGGTTAAGAACTTATTTCAACCCAGAGCAGATCAACAGATCAACAGATCAACATGTCCTCCTCAGATTTGACCAAAGAGGAGCTTGAAGGTAGGACATGGTTTTAGACTGCTAGCTAGGACATGGTTTTAGACTGATAGGTAGGACACGGTGTTCCAGGCTAAACATTCACACAACGACGTTCTAAACATTCACACAACGACGTTCTAAACATTCACACAACGACGTCCAGGCTAAACATTCACACAACGACGTTCTAAACATTCACACAACGACGTTCTAAACATTCACACAACGACGTTCTAAACATTCACACAACGACGTTCTAAACATTCACACAACGACGTTCTTAACATTCACACAACGACGTCCAGGCTAAACATTCACACAACGACGTTCTAAACATTCACACAACGACGTTCTAAACATTCACACAACGACGTTCTAAACATTCACACAACGACGTTCTAAACATTCACACAACGACGTCCAGGCTAAACATTCACACAACGACGTTCTAAACATTCACACAACGACGTTCTAAACATTCACACAACGATGTTCTAAACATTCACACAACGACGTTCTAAACATTCACACAACGACGTTCTAAACATTCACACAACGACGTTCTAAACATTCACACAACGATGTTCTAAACATTCACACAACGACGTTCTAAACATTCACACAACGACGTTCTAAACATTCACACAACGACGTTCTAAACATTCACACAACAATGTTCTAAATATTCACACAACGACGTTCTAAATATTCACACAACGACGTTCTAAACATTCACACAACGACGTTCTAAACATTCACACAACGACGTTCTAAACATTCACACAACGACGTTCATGCTAAACATTCACACAACGACGTTCTAAACATTCACACAACGACGTTCTAAACATTCACACAACGACGTTCTAAACATTCACACAACGACGTTCTAAACATTCACACAACGACGTTCATGCTAAAAATTCACACAACGATGTGCAGGCTAAACATTCACACAACGACGTTCTAAATATTCACACAAGGACGCCGACATGAGAGAAAATCCCACGACTTTGTATGATCTGCTTACGATGATCTATTTGACAAGGTTTGGGTTAGGATTAAGTCGAAGTTTAAACCTCACATCTCTTTCAAGCTCTGGGCTAGAGATCATGACGCAACTCTTCCAACTAAAAAAAAAATAGTTTCCCATTTTTTAAACACTTAGTTTTCATTTTCAACCCTAAAAAATTCAGCGAGGAAATGATAGAAACAGAAGACAGACTGCGTTTCTTGAAATGTTGACAATTTTTTTTTCTTTTTGGCGTAGAAAACTTTCATGAGAAAAGAATTATGGGTAACTTGGCCGATAACGGTGTACCTTATCCCTTGGCAGAAGTGTGGGTTGGAAGGTCGGAATTAGTTCCCTTTAGGAGATAATGAGCATGCGCAGGCTCGGTGCGCCGTGGGAGAGATTCTAAAATTAACGGCGGAATTTCAAGTTGTGAGGTGTACGGTGAAAGAGAAACTTCATTTGTTGGGGAAGTAGTTGTACACCAGTCTTGTACACCATTACAGGGGCAGTAGAGTTGTACACCAGTCTTGTACACCATTACAGGGGCAGTAGAATTGTACACCAGTCTTGTACACCATTACAGGGGCAGTAGAGTTGTACACCAGTCTTGTACACCATTACAGGGGCAGTAGAGTTGTACAGCAGTCTTGTACACCATTACAGGGGCAGTAGAGTGTACAGCAGTCTTGTACATCATTACAGGGGCAGTAGAGTTGTACAGCAGTTTTGTACATCATTACAGGGGCAGTAGAGTTGTACACCAGTCTTGTACACCATTACAGGGGCAGTAGAGTTGTACACCAGTACTGTATACGTCAATCTAATGAAGTCTGTCTATGTCAGCCTATAAAGGTCTGCTGTTTAGACATACCAAAAGTATGTAGTTCTTCATCTGTCCATCTGATGCATGTTGTTGCATGACATATGTTGGGTGACATTTGTTGGACGTTAGCTATTTGGTCAGGGAGGCAACCACATGGAGATATGACCACTGGTCCCTTACCGGAGCATGTTCCTCTGATCAACACACCCACTCACACGTCTGACACACGCACCAGTGTGTCACGACACACACAAACACACACACACACAAATCCATTAACTTTAGAAACAGGCTCAGCCCAAACATCTTTAGATCAGAACAGTTTCAAGAATGTGCGATAATAAAGCTTAGGCGAAAAGCACAAGTAATTCAAGTGTAATTTAAACTCAAGTCGGAATAGTTAAAAGCTGAATCGGCAATTTAATGAAACGAAAAACTTGATTACAGTAGAAGATAACTGCGTGCGTGTGTTGTGAGTCACCCACAGGTTATATACCTTGGCGTCTATAAATAGAACGAGGCGCATTCTGGGAAGGGGAGCACCAAAAATTGGAATTGGCAGTTTGAAAGATAATATATGTTTGGAGAGATGAACTTTTTAGAAGATCAGAATACATCTTCAAGATTTTGGAGGGTTGAATTCGCTAACGGAAGTTCTTTATCGCCTTCTAATACATTCCGATTTTCGTTCTAAAACAATTTAGACATTCAAAGAAATTTGCGGTAATTGCGGTAATTGTAATTTGGAGACATATCCACCTGACAAGACATTGACCATCAGACAGGACATTGACCATTGGTCAGATAGGACATTTACAATTAAACAGGACATTGACCATTGGTCAGATAGGACATTTACAATTAAACAGGACATTGACCATTGGTCAGATAGGACATTTACAATTAAACAGGACATTGAACATTGGTCAGATAGGACATTTACAATTAAACAGGACATTGACCATTGGTCAGATAGGACTTTTACAATTAAACAGGACATTGAACATTGGTCAGATAGGACATTGACCATCAGACAATTTGTGTGTGCGGCATTGTGCTATACCAATGTGCAGCTTAATGTGAAATAAATGTGCGTTTTGTGCATCCATTGCGTCATAGGCCGTAAACAGACCAAATATTTACCTGGGTAAGTCTGGGGGTAGGGATGGGTGGGGGTGGGGGGGGGGGGGGGTTAGATAAACAAACAAGTTGAAGGCGAGGATAAAATGCAGGTAAAGTTTTAAAGCGGCTTGTTTGTATACAAGGGCTGGCTTTAGGGGGTGGGGGGATGGGAGGGGTGAGTGGGTTGGGGCCATCGAACCAGGCGTTTGTGGGTGGGATTGGGGGGCGTGAACTATTGTGGACCATATGATGTCCTAGTTGAGGTTACGTGTTTAATTACTTCAGCCTTAACTATACGTGTAGTGTAACTTGTGTGGGTGTGTGTGAATTGTAACTTGTGTGGGGTGTAGTGTAACGTGTGTGTGGGGGGGGGGCTGTGTGAATTGTAACTTATTTGATAATACAGAGTTAATATTTTCCTCACCAATGTAGGAATAAAAAAATTCTCCTTAGAAATTCTATTTAGTGTCTAAACACTGAACTTCAGAAATCAACTACCTAAATACTTTGACAACATAGATAAGCAGCAATGGTATGCGCCCCCCCCACCCCCCTACTCACCTACCTACATGTACTATTGCGCCATTTCCCCCTCCAACTTTTGGCAGCAGGCAGTCCGAGGATGCCAGATTTCTAAAAGTTCTAGAATTACACGCGGAGAATTTTAAGGTGCGCAGTAAAATGGTGAGCCGTCAAGTAACGCGTTACTTCAAGCTTACTTTGAATGGTACTGTAAATATGGTGTTGGGTGTCAGTTCACCTTTTTAAATGACATGTCTGCTAGTTGCTGGCTAGTTAACTCACCAAATCTGGTAGCTACGGGCTAGTTAACTCACCAAATCTGGTAGCCACTGGCTAGTTAACTCACCAAATCTGGTAGCCACTGGCTAGTTAACTCACCAAATCTGGTAGCCACTGGCTAGTTAACTCACCAAATCTGGTAGCCACTGGCTAGTTAACTCACCAATTCTGGTAGCCACTGGCTAGTTAACTCACCAAATCTGGTAGCCATTGGCTAGTTAACTCACCAAATCTGGTAGCCATTGGCACGTCCAACATCAGCTACACACCTACACCTACACCACTACACGCCTGCACCTGCACACCTACACACCTACACCTACACACCTACACCTACACACCTACACCTACACACCTACACCTACGCACATCACGATACACACCTACACCTGCACCTACACACCTACAAACCTTCACCTACACATACACACTGTGTAACCATCTAACCATGTAAGTCAAATGGTTCTCATCCTGCCCGTGTAAAACCTACCTAGGCCACGCCCTAAGTGAAAACTTTTTCTGATGGCCCAGTTGGTCAAGTTTGGCAGGTGATAAGGATGGTGTGAGGGCGTTGGATGGTGTTTAAGATGGCTGTCTTAAGCCATGACGTCTCCGGTTGGAGCCTAGTTAACTGTGTGCCTACACGCACCTTGCCTACACGCACCTGACTCTCGTCTTGAGAAATTGTAGAGCTAGCCCAGGTAAATTACATTTTGAAACGTAAACAATTTTAACACTGTTGCTATGGTAACCACCGGGCTTGTGTGTAAACTATTGGAGCAATTGGGATGGTGCTCAGTTTCTGCTTACATTGACTGCTTAGATCATGTGCTTACATTGACTGCTTACATGGATGCCTACATTGACTGCTTTCATTGACTGTTTACATTGACTGCTTACATCCTGTGCTTACATTGACGGCTTACATTGATGCCTACATTGACTGCTTACATTGACTACTTACAATCGTGTGTGAGAGTTTAGGAGGTTTGGGTGTGTGGGGGTGGGAGTTTAGGAGCTTAGGGTGGGTGGGTGTGGATTAGAGCTTATGAGCTAAGGCCGTGTCTGTTCCAAAGCTATCGGAGTGTTCGGTTCATATTTTCTCCCTACTCAAACTTAAGGAGCTGTTGGTGAGCAGGTCGCTACCTCGTGTGCTCACACACAACAGATGACACCACCTTCCAGTGATCAAGTCCCAGCTTTCTCTGTGTCTAGCTGAGTAAGGATCTTAGCTCATCTATCGACATAAAGATTGACAGATCTATTGACATAAAGATTGACAGATCTATTGACATAAAGATTGACAGATTTATTGACGAACAAATTGAGATATCTGATGACATAATCACCACCCCCTCCCCCGCTCTGTTTTGACTGTCTGTTATCTCCGCCCCCACCCGGGCAATAGTTGCTGCCACAGTGAAGTGTTTTATGAACGTATCAGGGGATGCCAACGATTACCTCGCTAGGGGGGGGGGAGGCGTGGGGGAGGGGAGGGGGCGTGTGGAGTTGGGGGATGTGCGTGTCATACCGCATAAAAAATACCACATAAGTGACAGGGAAGACCCAACATCATTACCACAAAATCATCAGAACAGCAACAACGTCACTACATCTACACAATCACCACCACGACAACCACATCATCACATCAATAAAAACATCACAACAACACCGCACAACAATATCATTATTAAGTCACTACCACATCATCATCACCACAACACAATCATCACAGCAGCAACTACATAACCACATCAACATCACAGTGATAACTTTATCACCAAATCATCGTCATCACAACACAGCATAATCACCACATCATTACCACATTACCGCAGTATCATGTTCATCACAACAATAGTATTGTCCACAACAACAGAACAACACCAACAACAACACCAACAAAAACAGCAACAGCAGCAACAGCATGTTTCCCCTTTGTTGTGTAAATAAAACCCTGACTTGTTTACCTGTGGCGGGACCAGACGACCGTGATCTCTGGACAGATGGGGAGAAATGTCACGTCCGGGAATAGCCACGTTTAGCTCCAAACCAAAACACACCTGGCGTGGTAATCACGTGACCTTTAGCCTTATCACATGACTGATCACAGGGCCAATATTTTAGTCGCGATTGTTTTTTTTTATCGAACGTTCATGGTCACGTTCTGACTTGATCACATGACGTGACGTAATGCTTGACCTGTGGATAATTGCCGGCGAGTCGTTTATTATTAAACAAATTCCAGTTCAGTCTAATTTTTAGAACATTGCAGCTTGTTCAGCTACACAGAGAGTATCCCATCATACTCTATCTCACCTAATGCCACACCATCTACCCCACCTACTGCCCTACCATCAGCCCCACCATCTGCCTCACCATCTGCCCCCATCAGCTGCCCCACCATCTGCCCCACCAAATGCACCACCAAATGCCCCACCCTCTACCCCAACATCTGCCCCCACCATCTGCCCCACCATCTGCCTCTGCAATCTGCTCCCACATCTGCCCCCACCATCTGCCCCCACCATCAGCCCCACCATCAAGTCACAATCTGCCCCACCATCTGCCCCCAACATCTGTCCCACCTAATGCCCTACCATCTGCCCCACCATCTACCCCACCATCTGCCCCACCATCTGCCCCCACCATCTACCCCACCATCTGCCCCCACCATCTGCCCCCACCATCTGCCCCCACCATCTGCCCCACCATCTGCCCCACCATCTGCCCCCACCATCTGCCCCCACCATCTGCCCCCACCATCTGCCCCACCAAATGCCCCACCATCTGTCCCACCATCTACCCCACCATCTGCCCCCACCATCTGCCCCACCATCTGCCTCACCATCTACCCCACCATCTGCCCCCACCATCTGCCCCCACCATCTGCCCCACCAAATGCCCCACCATCTGTCCCACCATCTACCCCACCATCTGCCCCCACCAAATGCCCCACCATCTGTCCCACCATCTACCCCACCATCTGCCCCCACCAAATGCCCCACCATCTGTCCCACCATCTACCCCACCATCTGCCCCCACCATCTGCCCCCACCATCTGCCCCCACCATCTGCCCCACCATCTGCCCCCACCATCTGCCCCACCAAATGCCCCACCATCTGTCCCACCATCTGCCCCACCATCTGCCCCACCAAATGCCCCACCCCTGCTAACAGCGGTCACGTCTTGCAGATGTCCGTGAGGTGTTTGACCTGTTCGACTTCTGGGACGGCAGGGACGGTCTGATTGACGCGGTCAAGGTCGGTGACCTCTTGAGGTGTGTCGAGCTCAACCCCACACTGGCCCTCATCAAACAGTGGGGAGGCACCGACAAGCCAAGTAAGTGGCCTTGACATTTGACCTCAGTTGTCATGACCTCAATACACTTTTGACCAAGGTCATTGGGTGTCTTGGTAAGTCGAACTTGTGGTCACAAGTTGAGGTCATGACCTAGTGTGTCTAGGATTGTAACATTGTATGTTTAGTTGCTGACCTTGTAAGTCTATGTGTTGACCTTGTGTGTTTAGGTGTTGACCTAGTATGTTTAGGTGTTGACCTTGTGTGTGTGTAGTTGCTGACCTTGGATGTTGTTGTGTTGACCTTCAGGTGAAAAACAATATTCGTACGAAGAGTTCCTGGCCATCTACAAGCAGACGAAGAACGTCAAGGAGTGGGGAACGTTTCGGGACTTCGAGGAGGCTTTCAAGTCCTTCGACAGGGAAGGTCAAGGTTACATCAGCGCGGCAGAGATGAGGCATCTGCTCACAGCCATGGGTAACCAATCACTCGTGACCGTCCGTCTGTCTGTCCGTCCGTCCGTCCGTCTGTCTGTCTGTCTGTCTGTCCGTCCGTCCGTCTGTCCGTCCTTCTGTCCGTGTTTTTGTCCGCACACCTTACTGTGTGTCTGTATGTCTTTTCTGTCCAGCTAAACCTACCTTGTACGTAATCACGAACACCACCACCCTAAATCTCCACCCTTAACTTCCATTCTAAGCCTCCCTACTGAACCTCCCTTCTGAACCTCCATGACACTGTCTCCTACAATAGTTACCTAAGAGATTCAACCCACCAAAGGAAACGTTCGATAGTTCGTCTCTCAAAGTGTGTTTTACAATTTTAAGTTCAGCCACGGATCAAAGTATTGCATTGTGCTAGCACCACGCGATGCTTGTAGTTTATTTACACCACCCCAGCAGGGTAGTTTTTACTCCCCCACCTCTCCTGACACGAGCATTCTAACCGTGTGCCCCCACCCCACCACCACCCCCCACCACCCCACCCCTCCTGACACTAGCATTCTAACCCAGAGCCCCCACCCCACCACCCCCCACCCCCACCTCTCCTGCCACGGGCATTCTAACCGTGTGCCCCCACCCCACCACCCCCCACCACCCCACCTCTCCTGACACGGGCATTCTAACCGTGTGCCCCCACACCCCCACCCCCCACCTCTCCTGCCACGGGCATTCTAACCGTGAGCCCCTCACCCCAGCCCCACCCCTCGTGACACGAACATTCTAACCTGAACCCCCACCCCCCACCCCTCCTGACACGAGCCATCTAACGATGAACCCACGTGACCTCTCCAGGTGAGAGGCTGACAGACGAGCAGGTGGATGAGATCATCAAACTGACCGACATCACCATCGACCTGGAGGGAAACGTCAAGTATGAAGGTAAGTCACGTCTGCTTGTGACGTCACATCACGGCTCACAGACGTGACGTCATAGCACATGTCAATTTTTACATCACACACATCAAACATATTCCATACGAGAACAATTGGAGGTAATACAATGGGCACTAGTTCCGCAACCCCCGAAGCTCCACCCCCCCCCCCCCCCCGAAAGAAATACAATTTGTATAGAAATTTACTTTTTGAAGTAATATATATATATATATATATATATATATATATATATATATATATATATATATATATATATATATATATATATATATATATATATATATATATATATATATATATATATATATATATATATACATGCCTTTAAACTTAAACCTAACCAATACAAAAACTAAAAAAAAAACACAAAATCAAACACAAACGTAACACACACAAACACAAACGCAAACCCAAAAGCAAAACTAACACATACACAGACTCAAGCACAAAAGGTAAACTTAACCCAAATATAAACGCAAACACAAACGCAAACATATAAGCAAACGCAAACTCAAACAAAAAGCACAAACACAATTTAAAAAACCAAACCCAAACCCAAACATCAATGCAAACTACAAAAAAAGTAGTATATATATATATATATATATATATATATATATATATATATATATATATATATATATATATATATATATATATATATATATATATATATATATATATATATATATACACACACACGCAAGTATATGCAAATATATTCTAGAAAAGTAGTTCGAGTTTTGCCTGACTGCGGTTTGATTCTCTCCCTTCTTTCCACATTTCAGATTTTATCAACAAAGTGATGTTGGGCCCGAGAATCTAGATGTTTGTTGATGTGGCTTTGATGGTGGTCGAGACTTGAAGGAGGGCAGCTCGACTGGCCAGATTTTTAAGACTTTCTCAACCAAACCCATCAATGGCTGTCTCATCGTTTGGCCAAATAACTTTTTCATACCACGCTGCGTGCCACAGTTCATCTATCTCCTGTTTTGGTTAGAGGCTGCACATTTCAGGCTGCACATGTCAGTGGCTGCACATTTCATGGCGCTCCAGTATGACGTAGCTTTACATCAGGTAGCGGGCTGGATGCAACCACCCGACACAGTCAAGGAAATTGAAGGATAATTAATTAAGCTAATTAACTTCAAACCAAGCCGCTAGTCTGATGATTCCAGAATTTAGGTCAGACAGGGCTGGTCTGCTTCTCCCCGTAGTTATACTGGAACACACGCAATGTTTTGGCGCCAAAATTGTCTGATTGTATGATGTCGTCTGCTGATGTTTTCTGATGAGATGAATACTAAACCTAAGCTAGAACAACTATGGCTAACTTTAGCTAGCTTGGCTAACATTGGCTATGTTAGGCTAACACATGTTAAGTTTATGTAACATTGGCTATGTTAGGCTAACACATGTTAAGTTTATGTAAATTAATGCCTTACTGCAGCTTTGTCCGCTACGTGCGATCATATTCCGCTATTGACACATTTTTTTTACATCATATTCCGCTATTGACACAATTATTTTTTTACATCTCTTGAGGAATGGGACCAAGTGGGTTTTTTGCCTGGAAATTCCAATAGACACGATGTTGCACACGACACAATATTACACACGACACAATTTTGCACACGACACAATGTTATTCGCCTTCGTATCTGTGATTTCAAAATATCGGAAGTAGAGTTCAATGAAATGATTTTTTTTACTGCTAGATGCATATTTTAATGTCTAAATCATTTTCCAATTGAAAGAAGTTAAATATGTAGAAAAGACCAGTTTACCAAAAGGAAGATTGTACCATTGGATTCTGTCTTGAATATTTTTACCAAAAAGTAAAATAATTTTTTAAACATTTGATTGAATTTTCCTCTAACCTTGATCCTGGATAAATCCTTGACCTTTCATCTCCACATATAAACTGGCCACTAGTTTTTTTTAAACCAGCTAGAACTTTAGGCCAGAAATATTTGTCAGAACATGTCATGTCAGAACATGTCATGTCAGAACTGTCATGTCAGAACATGTCATGTCAGAACATGTCATGTCAGAACATGTCATGTCAAGGATTGAACGAACCACCAGTAGTTTTTTGCCTGAAGCCCAAACACCACCTTTCTACCACCAAAAAACCACCTTTCTACCACCAAAAACCCACAAGTATGAAGTAGACACCTAGAAATACTTGCAAAAAACCCAGACCTCTCCCATTGTCCTCCGCCAGAAGTGTGCCCCCCCCCCCCCCCCCTACATGCGCTGACTTCATCACCTGAGTTGTCCTAGATTGTTACACAACAATTTGACTCAAAGTGCGGTCCGCCATATTCCAAGTTTTAAATTTTTTAAATTAAAAACTTGGACTCTGAGTGCTAGAAAAACAAGGAATAATTTTTTGTTGTTAATTAAACCTGAGTTCGTGATGGTCGACTTGTAACAATCTCACCATCTTGTAACAATCTAGGACTTGTAACAATCTAGGACTTGTAACAATCTAGGACTTGTAACAATCTAGGACTTGTAACAATCTAGGACTTGTAACAATCTAGGACTTGTAACAATCTAGGACTTGTAACAATCTAGGACTCATTTCATCACTGCCCGCATCGTCCCGTGTTCTGTGTGGTTAGTCCTGTTGCATGCTTCCACGTGTGCCAGTATAGTTGTCACCTTGACCCAGGGGTCACGCATGTCACCTTGACCCAGGGGTCATGTATAGATGTCACCTTGACCTGAGTGTGCAGCCCTACCTGTTTTATCCTCACCATTTTAATTACATTAATTTAATTAATTAAAGTACTCATTTTGTAATTAGTTTATCAATCAGCCGTGACGCGTTGGTTCACATCTACCGAATTATCTAGAATATCACGGTATTTTGTGATCTATTTATTTTATTTTAATTAATCATTTAGCATTGAATGACGTAAAGAGGTTTCATTGGATGAAATTGTTTGTTTTGAATTCCTTCTTTATAAAAGATCAGTGCATTCACGATTTTTCAATAAATTAGTTTCATACACTCGCGTGTCCAAGTGTGTTGATAAATCTGTGTCTAGTGATTGTTTCAATATTTTCTGGTTGTGTTTTTGTTTTGACTAGGATGGGAGAGCCTAATTTAGACATGTCACATTATGGGTGACCAGACGGTGGTTCTAATTACATCGCGGGTCGGGGATTTCGTGGACGTTCGTGAGAGCATTTTTTACATGTCCGTTTGTTTTTCCAAAAGCCTTTTGATAAGCGTTTGGGTTTGTGTTTGCGTTTTCTTTTGTGTTTGAGTTGTGTTTGCTTTTTTGCTTGAGTTTGCGTTTTGTTTGTGTTTGTGTTTTTGTTTGCGTTTGTTTTCCTTTGTGTTTGTGTTTGGTTTTGCTCGGTTCCCAAATTGGTACAATTAAAAAAAGATTCACCGTGGCGAAGCACGGGAATGCAGCATATCTATAATATAAGCGGCTAGGTAGTGTATCAGTCCTTCCTTCCTTCCTTCTTTCCGTCATCGCTATAGATTTTGGAACCATAAAAGTAAACACCGCACCATGCAGTGCTTTTCAGTGCATCGCAGTGTCTCATTATATGTAATTGAGTAGGGTTTGTTTATATAACGACCTAAAGTTATTTTATAGTTGCCACTGTTTTTACTCTTTTGCATAACGTAAAGAAAATATTAAAAGGATCAATGTCAAATATCATTTTCGTTTATATTCCTAGAAATAGTGGATAAATTTTCATAACAGTAGGTCGAAAAAACTAATTAATTTAACTTTAAAAATTTTTTTTTGCATGGGAGGTAATTTAAAAATAAATTTAACTCATCAATAATTTAAGTTAATTTTTTTTATTACTACCGCATTGATTATTATGTTAAGGTTCATAATTAAAATAAAAAAAAATGTTAAGATTATATTATATTCTCAAAATCACTATTTTCGTTTTTCGGTGTTAACAGATGGTGAAATTTTAGAATTATAGTATAGAGAATGCTGGAAAGGCTCTCTCTGGGCGAGGACGCCTGGGAAAGCGTGTTTTTCAGTGGTGATTCTAATTACATTGCCAATGTGTTTTCTTGGAACCATAAAAGTAAACACCACTTGCCGTACATTCATTTGCATCGCATTGTTTTATTATAAGTTATGGAGTAGGATCTATTTATGTGGCTTGAATTTTTTATGCTGGAAAGGCTCTCTTTGGGCGCGGACGCCTAGGAAAGTGTGTTTTTCGGTGGTGATTCTGATTTTGTGGTTGTGTTGTGGTTGTGTTGTGGTTGTGTTGTAGTTGTGTTGTGGTTGTGTTGTGGTTTCGTTGTGGTTGTGTTGTGGTTGTGTTGTGGTTGTGTTGTGGTTGTGTTGTGGTTGTGTTGTGGTTGTGTTGTGGTTGTGTTGTGGTTGTGGTTGTGTTATTGTTGTGTTGTGGTTGTGTTGTGGTTGTGTTGTGGTTGTGTTGTGGTTGTGTTGTGGTTGTTTTGTGGCTGTGTTGTGGCTGTGTTGTGGTTGTGTTGTGATTGTGTTGTGGTTGTGTTGTGGTCGTGTTGTGGTTGTGTTGTGGTTGTTTTGTGGTTGTTTTGTGGTTGTTTTGTGGTTGTGTTGTGTTGTGGTTTTGTTGTGGTTGTGTTGTGGTTGTGTTGCGGTTGTGCTGTGGCTGTGTTGTGGTTGGGTTTGGTAGTCGTTGTGTTGTGGTTGTGTTGTGTTGTGGTTGTGTTTTGTTTTTGTTTGTTTCGTTCTGTACCCAAGTTGGTACATTTAAAAAAAAAATTAACCGAGGCGGAGCACGGGTATGCAGCTAGTATATATATATTTTATATATATATATATATATATATATATATATATATATATATATATATATATATATATATATATATATATATATATATATATATATATATATATATATCCTCTAAAAGAACTGTGCACAACAGGAAGTGGCAAAAACGATTTAATGTTTAAAATGGCGACACACGTGAGTCCATCGCGTGCACGTGACATCAGTGGTGCCGGTGACCCCATCAAGGACTAGGGTGAGCAGTTGTATGAGACCATGTCGTCTGCTGCGATGGTGCACGTGCACTTGTTGTAGGTGGTGCCGCTGATGACGAGGGGGAACAACTCGCCAGGGTCGTGGCAGACGTTGTTGGCGTCCTTACATTCTGAAAGATGTTCAATGGCTGCTGGCTACACAGTGGTTCGTGGCTTACGGTAAAGGTTTTGGGGATTTACTTTAAAGTTTTGTGGATTAACTTAAAGACTGTGTGGATTAAGTTTAAGAGTTTGTGTGGATTAAGTTTAAGAGCTTATGTTGGTTAAGTTTAAGAGGTTGTGTGGATTAAGTTAAAGAGTTAGTGTGGATTAACTTAAAGAGTTAGTGTGGATTAACTTAAAGAGTTAGTGTGGATTAACTTAAAGAGTTAGTGTGGATTAACTTAAAGAGCTTGAGCTAAAAAAAACCACCAACGTGAGCTGAGGAGCTTGACGGCGTAGTGGCTGGTGTTGTCTGGCTGGACGGTCTTGGTGCACGTGTACTTCCTGCAGTTGTCGGTGTACTCACCATCCACAGGGATACAGTGGCCGTTGTAGGGACAGGCTGGTGGGGGGGGGTTAATTCAGTTAGAGATTGCGAGTTAGGATGGCCAGTGCATGGTTAGTTTTATATCAAGATGGACAAAATATGGACAGGATGGGGTCAAGATGGACAAAACATAGACAAGCAGGGGTCAAGATGGACAAAACATAGACAAGCTGGGGTCAAGATGGACAAAACATGGACAGACTGTGGTAAAGATGGACAAAACAATGAAAGGCTATGACCACACCAGTGGTGTACTCACCTTCATGTAGTGTTGTGATGACACCATTCTCACACCATTGGTGTACTCACCTTCATGTAGTGTTGTGATGACACCATTCTCACACCATTGGTGTACTCACCTTCATGTAGTGTTGTGATGACACCATTCTCACACCATTGGTGTACTCACCTTCATGTAGTGTTGTGATGACACCATTCTCACACCTCTCCTGCATGCACGTGGTGAAGTTCATGACCGCGCCGTTAGGGTAGGTGACACCACTCACCACACATGAGCCTGCAACATAAGGGTGGATGGGTGAGGTGACACCACACAGGATAGGTGACACCACTCACCACACATGAGCCTGCAACATAAGAGTGGGTGGGTGAGGTGACACCACACAGGATAGGTGACACCACTCACCACACACGAGCCTGCAACATAAGGGTGGGTGGGTGAGGTGATACCACACAGGGTAGGTGACACCACTCACCACATTGGTGTGGTTTTTCTCTCAAACCTAGTTTGGCTACTGGTATCACGTGATTTTCTCTGGCCAATCAGAAGGCTAGGATGGGCCCCTTCTGACGAGCCATCTAGGGGAGGTAACTCACCAGCAGACGGCTGGTGCCCGCTGGAGCACTTGTAGGAGACAGCGCCGTCTGGTGCTATGGTGCAGGTGCAGGTGCTGTAGCTGTGTCCACCAATCACCAGAGGGAAGTTCTCACCCGGGTTGTGACATGCGCCGTTGGCGTCTTTACACTCTGGAATTGTGGGGGAAATTGTAAACATCTTTACACTCTGGAATTGTGGACAAATTGTAAACATCTTTACACTCTGGAATTGTGGACAAATTGTAAACATCTTTACACTCTGGAATTGTGGACAAATTGTAAACATCTTTACACTCTGGAATTGTGGGACAAATTGTAAACATCTTTACACTCTGGAATTGTGGGACAAATTGTAAACATCTTTACACTCTGGAATTGTGGGACAAATTGTAAACATCTTTACACTCTGGACCGTTACGACACGGATATTTAAAAAAAACACATAATACAACGTGATCAGTATGTAACTGATTTTAAAAACATGGTTGATTACTATAATTTTAATTAGTGATGCAAGTAAATGATCACCAGTCATAGCAAAATTTGCTTTAAGAAATTATTTTTTAAAACTCCTAAAATGTATTGGATTACAATTTATTACAAATAAAATAAACTGTTTAAAAGGTCAGAATTTTCTTATTTTAATTGTCTGAAAGTTAATTAATGAAATGAATGGATGGCTGGATGAATGAATGGACAAATAATTGGATGAACGAATGTTTTAAGTTTGTAATTAAATGATTGAAAGAATATAGTTAACTGGTTGAATGAATGATTGAATGAATGATTGAATTAATGATTGAATTAATGAATGTGTCTACTGATTGACTGAAGGATTGAATGATTGACTGACTGACTGAAGGATTGAAGGATTGAATGACCTACTTGAGCTGACGAGTTCCACCGAGAAAAAAATGGAGCCGTCCCCGTGGACCGTCTTGTTACAGGTGTAAGTCCTACAGTCAAAGTCCTGCAGGCCATTGACAGGTATACAGACGCCGTTCATACTGCAGGCTGCAGGTAGACAGGTGGTGCGTGGGGTGGTGACATGTTGGTAGGTGGGTGGTGACACGTTGGTGGGTGGGTCGTGACACGTTGGTGGGTGTGTGGGGTGGTGACACGTTGGTGGGTGGGTGGTGACACGTTGGTGGGTGTGTGGGGTGGTGACACGTTGGTGGGTGTGTGGGGTGGTGACACGTTGGTGGGTGTGTGGGGTGGTGACACGTTGGTGGGTGGGTGGTGACACGTTGGTGGGTGGGTGGTGACACGTTGGTGGGTGTGTGGGGTGGTGACACGTTGGTGGGTGGGTGGTGACACGTTGGTGGGTGTGTGGGGTGGTGACACGTTGGTGGGTGTGTGGGGTGGTGACACATTGGTGGGTGTGTGGGGTGGTGACACGTTGGTGGGTGCGTGGTGACACGTTGGTGGGTGGGGTGGTGACACGTTGGTGGGTGGGGTGGTGACACGTTGGTGGGTGGGTGGTGACACGTTGGTGGGTGTGTGGGGTGGTGACACGTTGGTGGGTGGGTGGGGTGGTGACACGTTGGTGGGTGGGTGGTGACACGTTGGTGGGTGTGTGGGGTGGTGACACGTTGGTGGGTGGGGTGGTGACACGTTGGTGGGTGGGGTGGTGACACGTTGGTGGGTGGGTGGGGTGGTGACACGTTGGTGGGTGGGGTGGTGACACGTTGGTGGGTGGGTGGTGACACGTTGGTGGGTGGGTGGTGACATGTTGGTGGGTGTGTGGGGTGGTGACACGTTGGTGGGTGGGGTGGTGACACGTTGGTGGGTGGGTGGTGACACGTTGGTGGGTGGGGTGGTGACACGTTGGTGGGTGGGGTGGTGACACGTTGGTGGGTGGGTGGTGATACGTTGGTGGGTGTGTGGGGTGGTGACATGTTGGTGGGTGGGTGGGGTGGTGACACGTTGGTGGGTGTGTGGTGTGGTGACACGTTGGTGGGTGTGTGGGGTGGTGACACGTTGGTGGGTGCGTGGGGTGGTGACACGTTGGTGGGTGGGTGGTGACACGTTGGTGGGTGGGTGGGGTGGTGACACGTTGGTGGGTGTGTGGGGTGGTGAAACGTTGGTGGGTGTGTGGGGTGGTGACACGTTGGTGGGTGCGTGGGGTGGTGACACGTTGGTGGGTGGGTGGTGACACGTTGGTGGGTGGGTGGGGTGGTGACACGTTGGTGGGTGGGGTGGTGACACGTTGGTGGGTGGGTGGTGACACGTTGGTGGGTGGGTGGTGACACGTTGGTGGGTGGGTGGTGACACGTTGGTGGGTGGGGTGGTGACACGTTGGTGGGTGTGTGGGGTGGTGACACGTTGGTGGGTGGGTGGTGACACGTTGGTGGGTGGGGTGGTGACACGTTGGTGGGTGGGTGGGGTGGTGACACGTTGGTGGGTGGGGTGGTGACACGTTGGTGGGTGGGTGGTGACACGTTGGTGGGTGGGTGGTGACACGTTGGTGGGTGGGTGGTGACACGTTGGTGGGTGGGGTGGTGACACGTTGGTGGGTGCGTGGGGTGGTGACACGTTGGTGGGTGGGGTGGTGACACGTTGGTGGGTGGGCGGGGTGGTGACACGTTGGTGGGTGGGTGGGGTGGTGACACGTTGGTGGGTGGGGTGGTGACACGTTGGTGGGTGGGGTGGTGACACGTTGGTGGGTGCGTGGGGTGGTGACACGTTGGTGGGTGGGTGGGGTGGTGACACGTTGGTGGGTGGGTGGGGTGGTGACACGTTGGTGGGTGGGGTGGTGACACGTTGGTGGGTGGGTGGTGACACGTTGGTGGGTGGGGTGGTGACATGTTGGTGGGTGTGTGGGATGGTGACACGTTGGTGGGTGGGTGGGGTGGTGACATGTTGGTGGGTGGGTGGGGTGGTGACACGTTGGTGGGTGGGGTGGTGACACGTTGGTGGGTGTGTGGGATGGTGACACGTTGGTGGGTGGGTGGGGTGGTGACATGTTGGTGGGTGGGTGGGGTTGGGACACGTTGGTGGGTGTGTGGGGTGGTGACACGTTGGTGGGTGGGTGGGGTGGTGACACGTTGGTGGGTGTGTGGGGTGGTGACACGTTGGTGGGTGGGTGGGGTGGTGACATGTTGGTGGGTGGGTGGGGTGGTGACACGTTGGTGGGTGTGTGGGGTGGTGACACGTTGGTGGGTGGGTGGGGTGGTGACACGTTGGTGGGTGGGGTGGTGACACGTTGGTGGGTGGGTGGTGACACGTTGGTGGGTGGGGTGGTGACATGTTGGTGGGTGTGTGGGATGGTGACACGTTGGTGGGTGGGTGGGGTGGTGACACGTTGGTGGGTGGGTGGTGACACGTTGGTGGGTGTGTGGGATGGTGACACGTTGGTGGGTGGGTGGGGGTGGTGACACGTTGGTGGGTGGGTGGGGTGGTGACACGTTGGTGGGTGGGTGGTGACACGTTGGTGGGTGTGTGGGATGGTGACACGTTGGTGGGTGGGTGGGGTGGTGACACGTTGGTGGGTGGGGTGGTGACACGTTGGTGGGTGGGGTGGTGACACGTTGGTGGGTGCGTGGGGTGGTGACACGTTGGTGGGTGGGTGGGGTGGTGACACGTTGGTGGGTGGGTGGGGTGGTGACACGTTGGTGGGTGGGGTGGTGACACGTTGGTGGGTGGGTGGTGACACGTTGGTGGGTGGGGTGGTGACATGTTGGTGGGTGGGTGGGATGGTGACACGTTGGTGGGTGGGTGGGGTGGTGACATGTTGGTGGGTGGGTGGGGTGGTGACACGTTGGTGGGTGTGTGGGATGGTGACACGTTGGTGGGTGGGTGGGGTGGTGACATGTTGGTGGGTGGGTAGGGTGGTGACACGTTGGTGGGTGTGTGGGGTGGTGACACGTTGGTGGGTGGGTGGGGGTGGTGACACGTTGGTGGGTGTGTGGGGTGGTGACACGTTGGTGGGCGGGTGGGGTGGTGACATGTTGGTGGGTGGGTGGGGTGGTGACACGTTGGTGGGTGTGTGGGGTGGTGACACGTTAGTGGGTGGGTGGGGTGGTGACACGTTGGTGGGTGGGGTGGTGACACGTTGGTGGGTGGGTGGTGACACGTTGGTGGGTGGGGTGGTGACATGTTGGTGGGTGTGTGGGATGGTGACACGTTGGTGGGTGGGTGGGGTGGTGACACGTTGGTGGGTGGGTGGTGACACGTTGGTGGGTGTGTGGGATGGTGACACGTTGGTGGGTGGGTGGGGTGGTGACACGTTGGTGGGTGGGTGGGGTGGTGACACGTTGGTGGGTGGGTGGTGACACGTTGGTGGGTGTGTGGGATGGTGACACGTTGGTGGGTGGGTGGGGTGGTGACACGTTGGTGGGTGGGTGGGGTGGTGACACGTTGGTGGGTGGGTGGTGACACGTTGGTGGGTGGGGTGGTGACACGTTGGTGAGTGTGTGGTGACACGTTGGTGGGTGTGTGGGGTGGTGACACGTTGGTGGGTGTGTGGTGACACGTTGGTGGGTGTGTGGTGACACGTTGGTGGGTGGGGTGGTGACACGTTGGTGGGTGTGTGGTGACACGTTGGTGGGTGTGTGGGGTGGTGACACGTTGGTGGGTGTGTGGGGTGGTGACACGTTGGTGGGTGCGTGGGGTGGTGACACATTGGTGGGTGCGTGGGGTGGTGACACATTGGTGGGTGCGTGGGGTGGTGACACGTTGGTGGGTGTGTGGGGTGGTAACACGTTGGTGGGTGGGGTGGTGACACGTTGGTGTGTGGTTGGTGACACGTTGGTGTGTGGGATGGTGACACGTTGGTGGGTGGGTGGGGTGGTGACACGTTGGTGGGTGGGTGGGGTGGTGACACGTTGGTGGGTGCGTGGGGTGGTGACACATTGGTGGGTGTGTGGGGTGGTGACACGTTGGTGGGTGCGTGGGGTGGTGACACATTGGTGGGTGCGTGGGGTGGTGACACATTGGTGGGTGCGTGGGGTGGTGACATGTGGCAAAATACTCACGTTAATGGTTAAGGTTAGATTTCGGGCT